>NC_137113.1:10473556-10552193 GCF_949357685.1 Gobio gobio | reverse complement strand
ACCTATCAACCAAGCATAGTTCTTATTCTTAATTTACCAAAGTGATACAGTATATCAGAGGTTTTTAAACGTTTTGATATCACAGACTTGGCAATGAGTGAAACAATTCCTAAATTACAAAGGCAGCTATGCATTAAGATCAATTCAATATACGTACGTAAGTAAGTAAGTAAATAAATAAAACAATATTTTACAAATTATGTTGTACACAGTATTTAATATTATTAATAATAAAAAACAGCAACAATAATAATAATTATTATTATTATTACTAAATATTTAGTTGTTCTTATAGAGTAAATAAATAATAAATGAATGAATAAATAAATAAATACATATTATTATTAAATATTCTTTGGAAAATATTTACCTTCCATTTTTGTTCAAATAAATAAATACATGAATAATAATAACGTTAATACAATTTTCCAACAAATATTTTATTATGATAAGTATTTTATATATTATTATTATTATTTTATATATTATTTATTATTATTTACATATTTTATATATTATTTATAGTATTATAGTATTTAATATATTTGTTAATAATTATTATACTCTTTGATAAATATATGTATGTACAGTATATATTATTAGTATGCATTCTTATCAAAAAATGTTTCTTCATAAATGTTTTTTATTTTTATTTTTCCTCTTTTGTTTATATATTCATATATTTACTTCATTTACGCAGTCAGTAACATACACATTCAGTTTATACTTATAACAATTACGAATACTTATAGTACAACATATTGTGACTGCTATTAATGTTTCCCTGTTTATCAAAATCTAATTAAAGAAAACAAAAATATTTACTTTCTATCTTTTTATTAATTAAACAAACAAACTGACAATTGAATAAATGAACCCTAAGCATAATAAAACTGTGAAATTAGGTTTGTTTATTTGTTTAAACATATATATTAAAGTTTATTTATGTATTTATGACATACACTATACTTCTCTTCTATAATTTTCCACAGACCCTCTAAGACTCCACTTTGAAAACCTCTGCCCTGTTTATCTGGAGGCGCAGACAACCCTTACAATCACAGGGAACAGATTGGTTGATGGAAATACTTTTATAGAACAAGCAAAGGATGCTGATCGAGGAACACGTCCTACTTTGTTAAATCACATTAAGCAAGAGAAATAAGAGTTTTCTTGAGTGCAGAAAAGGAACAGGATTAAAAGACAGTCAATCAGGCCACATTTGGCAAACCCAAAAGGAAAAGCGTTTCCCTTGAGCAGCTTTCGGACAAATTCAAATGCTATTGCTGAGGTAACAACATCATGATTGATGTGTGTAACAGTAAGAAACCAACATGCTGTCCACGCCTCGTCAATTCTGACCCACATCCGAGCCAATGCAGATTAACCTTCTAGGACCACAGAGCAAATACCACAAGCCCCTGACAAAGATGATGCAAACTCTGTCTTCTTCCTTACAATGTCCCAAAAAAAAAGTAGCTGAAGAGATAGAAAAGTTAAAAGAGAATTTGTCAATCATTCTAAAACTCAGACGGCTATGGATTTACAACAAATTGCCCATGTTCCCAAAGCCCCCCTTTAAATTACAACGACTGCGAAGGACGTTGTTTCATCACCATACTTTGACTAAACAGCTTACTGTTTGGATTAGGGCTCTGCCCCCCTCTGTTCCGGCACTGCTGCCTCGTATAAACCATGAACCCAGGGTAGAGATAAAGCATTGCTCTTCAACTACCAAAATGGAATAAGAAATCATCCTGACAGAGCCAAGCGTCTTGAGGGCCCAGCGAATGGCACAGTGAATGAAGGGAGGCTGAAGGTCATTGTTTTTCTGAGCCTTCCCTGGAAACAAAGACAGAGCTGGTTTTGATAAGAGCACAGGTTAACGCATTCAGTTTAGTCTGGGAAAGGTGAAAGGTTTAAGGTGAGAGCCTGATGCACTTTGATGGACAGAAAGAGACGGACAAAGATGTCAAAGAGGCAGATAGAGAATCAGGATATCATTGAATCTCTTTATCAAAATGTAATTCAGAAACAACATGATTAATCCTGCATAACAAATCTGGTAGACAGCCGCTTGCTCTGAGATGCAGCATGATGACAGGCACCTGAGTACAATTTTTTCCTGATGCTATCGCTGGAATCGCAATGCCGAAGTTTCGTTTGCCATATATCACTGTATAATGCTGACTCATGCTGAATATACCGCGCTGAGTCACCCAGTGTCAGACCATTGTGCCTCTCAGGCAGAATGTCATATTTGAAAAGCCTATGATATTGTTGTTGTGTTCTCATTGATCATGAAATCAAAACTGGAATATTGCTAAATGTATTATTAAAGGGGTCCTATTATGCCCTTTTTCGAAGGTGTACTAGAATATGTTTTAATGCTTGATTGTTCAAAAACGTATTTGTCACATATTTTACATTATTACAGCACCTCCAGAGTCTGGCTCGAACGTGCCTTTTATTTCCTGTTTCGATGAAGCCCCTCCTTCCAAAATAAGAAATGTGTAGTGATTGGCGCTGCTCAGCGTGTGTTTGGGAAATGTCACGGCCCTTACCATAACCGCAAGCTCTACTCAGATGTAAATATTAAAGGGTTAGTTCACCAAAAATGTTTAATTCTGTCAGGATCACTATCGTCAAAGTGATAGAGAATTAGCATATAGTTTTGATTGGCGATAGGGTTCTGTTCTGGGCAAGAACTCCCTGCGCATCCATGCAGCCTAGCATGGATAAGAGCAGGGAGAGCAGTGATAAACCCCCCTTAGGGTAAAAAGAACAGAAGCAACGATGTATTGCAGATAGCATTAATGTCAATATTAAAATGTACAACCTAATTCAGGAATTTAGTCTGATTCAGGGGGAATCAGAATGCCAAATCCTGACTGACGAGAGGAGGAGCTGGGGATGGAGAAGGGTAGTTAGCTCCGGAGAAATGCGATAGCAGCTGATAATTCTGAAGGAGCTATATGCATGCTGTGATAGGCATCATATTCCTATAGGTAGACGTGATCAGCTGACAGTCAGCTGATGCAAGGCATTGTTAAAATAGTCAACCTTAAAGGGATAGTTCACCCAAAAATGAAAATTCTGTCATCATTTACTCACCCTCAAGTTGTTCCAAACCTGTATGAATTTCTTTGTTCTGCTGAACACAAAAGAAGATATTTTGAAGAATGTTTGTAACAAAGCAGATAGAGCAACCATTGACTACCATAGTATTTTTTCCCCCTACTATGGTAGTCAATGGTTGCTCTATCTGCTTGGTTACACACATTCTTCAAAATATCTTCTTTTGTGTTCAGCAGAACAAAGAAATTCATACAGGTTTGGAACAACTTGAGGGTGAGTAAATGATGACAGAATTTTCATTTTTGGGTGAACTATCCCTTTAATATTATGAAGTGACAAGAATTTTGTGTGAAAAAAACAATCAAAAATAACGATTTTATTCAACAATCTCTTCCCTGTCACTCTCTTACACTATTCACTTTTTTTGGGCTATTCACAAAGTATAGCTCTTCCAGGATTTACGGCAAAACACTGACTCACTATTGGCTGAGCACGATCCCATGATCACATGCTTTGTGGTGCTTATGTGAATTGCGTAGAAGAAAATAAGAGATTGATGAATAAAGTAATTTTCTTTTGTTTGTTTTTGCTTACAAAAAGTATTCTTGTCTGTTTCATTCTTGCATCTTAAGACAATATATCATTAGTGCCAAGATTTTTCACGTGAATAATAATGCATAGATTCGCAATATTTGTCTATTCCCTAATGGTCTAGTGGTAGAACTTTTGTTAAGCGTGTTAGAGGTTCTGGGTTTTAATCTACGATTGCATAGTTATTTTTTTTCCTCGTCAAAACCGAATATCATCAGTGATTGTATATCAAGAGCAGGGACAGTTTTTTGTGCATTTTGTTTTGTGATTTCACCGTAACAAATAGAAAGTCTCTGCAACTGCGTTTAAGTGATCGATTAAAAACTTCACAGTGTGCACAAGCCGCAAGAGTGATGGGGACAATATCGACCCTGGCAAAAAGTGGTGGGGACATGTCCCACCTGCAAATTACGCCTACGGCAACAACACTGTCTTCTCTAATGCAGCAGGAATTATTTAAATTAATAACATTGTGACTTCACAAGATCCGGGAAAAATGCGTTGTAGTCCAAACAAATCGTTGTAGTTCTTGGAAAGTGGATTCTGTTAAATAAAATATTTCCCTTTGGAGTTGACTTAGAGCTTTGTGACATTGCAGATATTGTTATGCTCAAACAGCAACATTACATACACACTAACTAAAGTTTTAAAAGTGAAAAAAGCACTTATAAGAATAGGACGCCTTTAATGATTTTTATGTTCACATCTTTTTTATAATGCATGTGGCCTAATCTAATCTAAATAACTTCCCCTCCCATTTGCAGTGACTTCAGCCGCGACTTTCCCCAGGAACTAGGGACTTTGGGGTGGGTACTCTGTGTGTTTCGACCACAGGAACCGGGATCTAAATAAAGTCCCGGGTAAAGATTTCCCCCTCAAAACAGCCCTGCTCGCGAGGTAGTACTTTTTCAAACTTCACGAACTTTCGGGGGTGGGACTTGGGCGCTGAACATGCTGATTGGTTGAGCTCACACAGCATTTTATTTCAACCTAAACGTCTGTTGCTGTGCGCGCAGTAAGAGTTGTTTGCTATTCGAATCAACAATGGAGTTTAAATAATGTGACCGATGGACCGACGACAAGATTCAGGCATTATTAAAGGGTTAGTTCACCCAAAAATGAAAATTCTGTCATTAATTACTCACCCTCATGTCGTTGGACACCCGTAAGACCTCCGTTCATATTCGGAACACAAATGAAGATATTTTAGTTGAAAGCTGATGGCTGAGAAAGGCTTCAGACAGGCCTCCATTGGCATTCAGTACATTGACACTTCCAAGATCCATGAAAGGCACTTAAAACGTCGTTACAAAGTCCATCTCACCACAGTGGCTCTACAATAATTTTACGATGCGACGACAATAGTTTTTGTGCGCAAAAAAAAAATCAAAATAACACCTTTATCTAACTTGTTCTCGACTTCCGTGTATGCCTCCACGACGCATGCGCGAGAATATGACGCAGATCCGGCGTTCGGACACATGACCCAGAAGCGATTTGTTTACAAGCAGAGGAAGACGCGCGTGTCTAAGCTGTTGGATTCTACATTGATCGTGCTTTAGGTCTCGGCGTAGTTCTCAAAATGGGGCTTAAGTGTATATTTCATGGATTCCCGAACGCCGGCGCTACGTCATATTCTCGCGCATGCGTCGTGGAGGCACACACGGAAGTCGAGAACAAGTTGGATAAAGGTGTTATTTTGTTTATTTTTTGCGCACAAAAACTATTGTCGTCGCATCGTAAAATGATTGTAGAGCCACTGTGGTGAGATGGACTTTGCAACGACGTTTTAAGTGCCTTTCATGGATCTTGGAAGTGTCAATGTACTGAATGCCAATGGAGGCCTATCTGAAGCCTTTCTCAGCCATCAGCTTTCAACTAAAATATCTTCATTTGTGTTCCGAATATGAACGGAGGTCTGACGGGTGTCCAACGACATGAGGGTGAGTAATTAATGACAGAATTTTCATTTTTGGGTGAACTAACCCTTTAAGTTTATTTGCGGAGGACGAAATCCAGTGGGCACTGGAAAGTCGCGCGCAGTCCTACGACACCGGACTAATCTTCACGGGACTTTAGACTGCAGTAGAAATGCAGACAGCAACAGATCTGGGGGAAAAAAAAGAGTTCCTGGGAAGAAAGTTCCTGGGACAAATTGTTCCGGGTAATTTTGGTGGAAACGGGGCTTTACAGTGACGCAAGGGCAGGGAAACCTGTCACTCACATGAGATCTACCAATAGCATATCACAACAATCCAACCATCCATTCAGTTTCCCATAAACAAAATCAAGTCCCAACCTCCATTTTTTCTTGTTCGAGAAGCAGTTTCACTCGGATATGCTCCACAATAAGGAAAGAAAGGACTATAGCAACTTCCATTTCATGCCAACTTTAACCACAATATGTGACATGATTATAAAATGAATCAATCTTTAAACAATGTGATTTGAACAGTGGCAGATCACTGCATAGACAGTTTTCTGAGGTGACTCAGAGCATATAGCACTGCACACTTATTCAGGCAGTTTCATGACACATGCGGCTGCTCTCCATTCCACTCGCCCATCTCACTGAAAATGAATTGTGTCCTAGTGCATAACTTTCTTCGAGCAGCTCTCTGTGCTTTACTCCACCGCCCCCTTTCACTTCCCTTGCTATCTGTCTGCACCATATAGATATAGAATAAACGGTCTGGTCATAGAAAGCCTCTTCATCGGCTAGAAGCCAAAAATCAGGAAGGCATGATAATAGCACTATATCAAAGATCAGAGCCTATTATACACCCACTGACAACCAGTTTCAATACTATTTAAAAAATGCAAACCAAGCTGCCATGAGATGAATTCAGGTTGATTGGGACACATTTTCCAAGTCATCTCAATGGCAAAAAGCGTCCCAATCACCCTGAATTCTCCCTAGTATTTCTCTCAATCTTTGATTTCTATTTTTAGGTGATAATTTATAATAATACAACTTTATATTTTCCCTTTCTACTAATACTCTAATGTCTGCTAGTTGATATGTAGTTGCAAAGTTACTTACATTTTGTAGACAGTCTAAAATCGACTATCAAAATAAAGGGCTACCTAATGATAATAATAATAATAATAAAGACAGGAAGGTATATAAGTTTGAGATTAGTACGATTTTAGAAATAAGTCTCTTCACAAAGGCTGTTTTTTTTTGCCAAAAAATAAAATAACTATAAAGTAATTTGTATTTTTAATATTTAAAATATAATTCCTGTGATGCAAAGTTGAATTTTCAGCATCATTACGCCAGTCTTCAGTATCACATGATCCTTCAGAAATCATTCTAATACACTGCTTTGTTGCTCAATAAACATTTTTAATTATTCATAGCTGTTTTTGCTTAATATTTTTGTGGAATTTACCACAGTACATTTTATTTTCAGGATTTTTTGATGAATAAAACATTCAAAGAACAACATTTATTTGAAAACAGAAATATTTGTAACATTTGAAATGTCTTTAGTGTCACTTTTGACCAATTTAATGCATCCTTCCAGAATAAAAGTATTAATTTCATAAAAAAAAACATCTTACCCACCCAAAACTTTTGAAAGGTAGTATGTGTATATTTTCTCATTTCTGAAAATGCATGTCTAAATGGGAACAATACAGAAGAAGAAAAGTCGTAAAAAGAAGTAAAAGTAAAAAGAGACAAATATCTGCCCCCTCCAAAATACCAAATGCCCCTGTAAGTAATTCATCCTCTCGCTGACTCTAACATGACATCAAAAAAGATATAAATAATAATAAGCAGAGAGGAAAAATGGATTTGGTGGTGAGTGTTGGCAGCCAAAACCTGTAAGAAACTTATTTCCTGTGGAGTCGGTCTGCTCGCGGGTGTTGCATACGGACGGCGGTGGGGTTGAACCTGATATTCTGCAGGTGAAGGGAAGGCAATAGTTATTTCCCACCTCATCCATACTCGCAGATTCCCTCTCCATCAAACATGACCTACAGGGTGAGGAAAAATACATTACCAACTGGAAATGTAGAAACACATAAATGAATTCACATACTCATAGTAACCATTCTTCTAAACCCGGGAGATGGATGATGCACTAAAGCCACTGACAGGTTTTGCTAGCGCACAAACCAGTTTGAAAAACAAAAGCTGCACTTCAGTAAAGATGCGGTTGTGCACAAAACCGTTAAAAGCACTATTTGGTGAGGTATTAATGTCAGTTTCATCTTAAGTGAATATAAACAGGACAAAAATCTGATCTTGCAGTAAATGCAGCTGACTATTACAACCCATTCTCATTCCCAAGGCGTCAAAATCTGAAGTCAAGTGCCTTCCACACCGCAATGAAGAGGCTAAAGGTACTCCTAGGCGTCACTATATCGACAGTCAGGGTATTCAATTGATTTCAGTTGTTTGCCCAATGTGTCAGATCAAGGCGCATTTAATTATTTGCATTTGTAAAAGCAGACATGATTTAATGAATATTTATAGGCTACTTTTATATTTTGGATCAACTAACCCAACTCCTAGCCTAAACCTACCCACTTCTTAACAATATAAAACACGTAACAGGCAATACAATTGACCTATCGGTAAGCCCCTCCCCTCGAACGCAGATGAGCCAATAGCAGTTGAGTATCAGTTGCGCTGGGACCGGAACTCGGACATCTTTAGGTGTCAGCGCCATAGAGATGCATTGGAAAATCTGAAGCTCTCATCGGTTTGATGGTGTTTATGCTACAAAAATGCTAAAATGTCGTGCCTGAGGTACTGTAACACTGACTCCAGGGATCCTGAGAGGATTTTCTGTTTGTCATACTCGTTAAGTTACGATTAAAGTCCCTGCTAACATACAAACCGAAATAGCTAACTGTTCTCACGTCATGTAACACTGTAGGTCAAAAACACGAAGGTCTACATTTCAGTGCCTCTCCATATTAAACTGGTTATATGTAAATTAATTTCATTTTAGATATGTTTAAGGTCTACATTATCTGTCCTACTAAGGAGGACTCCTATTTTGATGGGTATTATAGTCTACGGGTATAAGGAAGAGCTCGCACGCAGTTTATCGGAGTGGTTTTGCAGATACAAAGTTTACCGGTTATTAACTGCACCCTCGAAAAGGCATATGGTCTGTGTGTATGTTTGTTTACTGTTAGTTGTATGAGTGTTTTTGTGTAATTTGCTGTGTATGTTAATGGTAATGCAACGGAGAGAGATAGTTTGTGAATGAGACGTTAATGCGCACTTCTTATGCTTTGTTTGTTCAGCTCTTACGATGATTTTTTGGAGTGAATAACGATGCAATAAACTTGATAAACCATCAGTTAAGTTTGGCCATCATTCGGACGGGATATACACTACAATCTGTGTCCAAAAACATCTTGGGATAAGGTTTTCACACTGACAGCTGTACATTGTAAGATATAGCAACTCCGTTTGTTTGTCCGAGTTAGCAACACTAACTAAGGGGGGCGGGGCTTACCGATAGGTCAATTACAGTCACAGGTATTTATTGCAAAAACTGACCAAAAACAGTATAAAAGTATTAACTTGTGTTGCATTCCAAGTTTTTGTGTGTGTGTGTGTGAGTTTTTTTGTCTGTTTTGCACTCTTGATGTTTTAGAGATTCACCCCTTCACTGTTGAGTCCTTTTTTTCTGCATCCTGGCTGATTTGTAGTTTGTATGCACAAAAAAAACTCTGTATTTTCATATTTTTGCCAATTTCCCATTAATTTCCTATGCGGGTCATTTTTGACCCGAAGACCCTGAGTGTGACTATTTTTTTTTTTTTTTTTTTAATCCTGTCCCCAATTTTTGTGTGTGTTCATATACCAAGTACCAATAAAGTCACCAAGTTTCGGACCATTCCGATGAAGCTACGATTTTTAAAATTAAAAAAAAAAAGAAGACTGACTGAAGACCCCCAGAGGGTTAAGACATCAATGTGCCGCCACGAGCCGCATGGTTTAATAAGGATTCGTATGTCTAGGTGTTTTTACTCTCATTGCTCTCATAATCTAAAATATCCCCATTGACATGCATTATACAACTATTACACTGCAATGGTTGGAGTTAAAAATCTTAATTTGTGTTCTACTGAAGAAACAAAGACACCTACATCTTGGATGCCCTGGGGGTAAGCAGATAAACATAAAAACTGAGTGAGTTGGGTGAATTATCCCTTTAACTAATGTTAACAAGATTTTTATAAAGTATTAGTAAATGTTGAAATTAGCATTAACAAAGATAAACAAATGCTTTATAAGTGCAGTTCATTATTAGTTCATGTTAACTAATGTAGTTAACTACTACCAAATTGTAAATGTAGTTATTAACTTTATTGTAAAGTGTTACCGTAACTTAAAAAAATAGTATAAAAAAATAAATAATAATGTATACATACATGCATATATACATACATAAAATAAAAGTATTTAACTTCATAAATACCAGAATATACATATATTTTGTTTCAGAATTTGGTATCAACTGAGTTAAAGGGTCAACTGTCTTCCTAAATTATTTTAGACACCATTGTCAGTTTTATTAAAACTGTGCTATTAAAAAAACATTCTGCTGCTGAAATAGCTTTAACAAAATAGTAAAAGGGCAAAACGAGAGCAGCAGAAATGTCATCATCCAATATCATCTGCCAAGAAGTACAGTTGAAAAAAGAATGACTTTGCCCATTTTTGCCTGCTGAGAGATAATCAGGAGCGCTCAGTAGACTTTGCATATAGATACGGGCCTTTGGGAGCCTTGCAGGCGTAACACCACATACGTGATTGAATTTTTTTTTGAAACAGCTCTATTTGAAACAGCATCTCTGTCTACATACGTCATTGCTCTATGTTCCATTCGGCAGAACACGGCACACACGGTATCTGAGCTAGCTTAGAGTCTAAGTATACTGGGACCAGGAGGGTTGATCTTTCTCATCCTCAGTGATCCAGAGAGATTGTAGCGCCACTACTGAGGTTAGTTCGTTTTTCGGCTTACTGTTCTTACAGAAAACATGGTAAAAAACTAAAAAAAAACATTTTTATAAGCTTGCAAGTTTAAATCCCACAATATCTTTCTTTCTTTTTTGACAAATTTAGATTTTTTTTTTTTTTTTTATTAGATTTTTTTTTTTTTTTTTTTATGTCCCGCTTGCGCTCATCCATATAATGGTAGTGAATAGTGACCAGTATCAAGCTTTACATTTTTTTTGTATTTTATGTATTATTTAAAAAAAAATCCAGACCTTGGCCATTGGTCATCTGTTCACTCTGTCTCACCCAAAAAAAGCACACAAGTTGTGAGAAATTTAAGATTAATAAGTGGTATGTAAACTTCTAAGCACAACTGTTTACATTTAAGTCATTGGATTATTGTTAGCAACATGTTCAAAATAAATTATGAATCAAAAACTCATGCACAACTCTTGGCCTCCTGACTATAGTAACTTTAAAATAAAATAAAATTTACTTCATAAATACTGGATTGTTAGTGTTTTTTTTTTTTTTTAAGAAATTGGTATCAACTGAATTAAAGGCACAACTATCTTCCAAAATTATTTTAGACACCATTTTCAGTTGTATTATTAAGTTTTATAAAAGTGATTATAAACAGATATTGTAGTAAATGCAGCTGACTATTAAGTTGCTGCTGTTAGTAGTATGCGTAGTATGACTCCACTAGAAGTTATGGCTTTATGCTTAAAGGGATAGTTCACCCAAAAATGACAGCCCCTCCATAGACAGCAATGTAATTAACACTTTCAAGGTCCAGAAAGGTAGTAAAGACATTATTAAAGTAGTCCATTTGACTCCAGTGGTTCAACCTTAATTTTATGAAGTGACGAGAATACTTTCAGTGCGCAAAAAAAAGCAAAAATAACGACTTTATTCACCAATTTTGTTCTAGTCTGTATCAGTCTCCTGCGAAGTTTATGCAACAGTGAATCGCTTTCGAGTTCTACGGCAGCCGATGCTGTTCACGTGAGTAATAAAGGACAGAATTTCCATTTTTGGGCGAACTATACTTTAGTAACTCAAAATGAAAATATTTGTATTTGGGAGTCAAAAGAAGAGCCTCCATATATGACGACTAAAAGATAAAGTCATTAGATTCTTGTTAGCAACACTTTCAAAGGAAAGTATGACTCAACCAAAAGCCAAAGCAGAACAAACCACACATTCTTTCAGAGAGAAATGAGGCGATCCATTCTAGCAAGGTCTTGAAATCAGCCATCTTCAATGTTCTCTGCTCCAAAAAAAGGGTCAATCAAACCCTGCCCTACTTTTCCTCCAGTGAAGCGCCTGCAGTCTGCCACAGCACGTACTTTATTTGTGCGTGTGTTTTTTTTTATATAGAGCACTACGGGGAGCCATCAAGACCGTTCAAGAGATAGTTGAGGATTTCCTGCACTCCACAAAGAGTCAAGACTTTCACTGAACGCTCTACGCTTGTATTCACTCATTTAAATTACAAGCTCTTGTCGTAAATTCCCTTTAAGTCCAACGGTGCCTGTAATTAAATCTTGCACAAATATGCCCAAGGCTTACCAATTTCCTCTTCCCTCCATGGGTCAAATCAAGGATGGAGAGATTTTGAGCAACATGACTTTTTCCCTTTGTCACTGCAGCAATTCTGCATGTCACACCATGGTACATATATTCTATATGGAAGAGTGGGCGGCAGTAGGTTAAAGCTCATCGCAAACCTAGGTTGGCTGCGTATGAGAAACCAGATTAGCTTTTATATTCACAATGTGCTCTTCACGGTTACTGCAGAGGAACAGAATGCGTTCGGAGGAAACAAACGGTACAAAAACACACTAGTATGTACTAAATGCATGATGAGTCATATTGGGGAGGTAGTAATATATTATAAGTAAATTACATTGTGCTGCAAAGCCTACCTTGGTTGTGCATCACCATAAGACTAATTTCCCAGGGGAAATCAATAGCGAGTTTTGTGTGTCTGTACGTTTGGGAAGGTCTCATACTTTTCTTGTGTTCGCTTTGCCTCTATTCTCCATCAATATCTGTTTTTTAATCTACCTCTCTGCCATTTCTGGCTTTGCACACATGACCATCCACACCTACTGTAACAATGCACTGGAGCATGTTGACACCCTAAATGAGTTTTACATGATAGATTACCGTTTGTTCACTGGCTGCCCCGAGAGAGCCAAGAAAGGGTATTGATTAGTCTCCATGATAGGTGTGCAAATGCTTCACACACAGCCTAGACGTGACATCCAGGGGTTTATGTATGCAGAAACGCATACATCCACAGCCTGGTTCAAAATAGATGAACTTGAAAAAAGGGTCTTCCCTAAGGCTCCGTTTTACACTGCTGGTGCATGCAAATATTGAACCCACTTAGCCACTGTCTGCGTGCTGTAATTGTGAGTACACACAACTCTCAAAACTATTTAAGCTGGTTACATTTACAACCTTTTCGGCAGCTTTAATTATTGACACTTGAGACTGCGAACGCCTTCCTGTTAAGATCAGATCCATTTTCACATCCTGGGTTTTAAGAACTTCTCGTACCTGGAACTCCGGGATGTTTTAATAGCACTCAGGCTCAGAAATAGAATCACTTGAAGCAGTTTCAAAGCTTTTGTGAATGTTATAATTGAGCTATTCAATATTTCAATAGTATTGCCTGCAGTCAAAAGCACAAGGAAATGTTGTTCTCATCTGAGAACCTGTGAGCGGCTGATCTACCTCCCATAAAGATAAAAGTGAGCTCAAAAAAGGGGGAAAAGGCAGATGATAACAGATGTAGGTTTCTCTCTATAAAACGCTCAATTGAAAACTTTTTCAGAATAATTATTGATGTAATTTCAATGAGCCATCTTCTTTTCTGCTTTTTGTCTCCTACAGTACACCGAAATATTAATTGTAAATGTACAATTAATGCAAGACTTTTCTGAAATTAAATGTAAACAATACGTATTTCTGAACTCTGTAAATATTGCTTCAAGGTTTGCAAGTAATTACTCAAGTAAACACAGAGTATGTGCACAAACATGCATTTCAAAGCAGTTGCATGTCAGTCACACAGCCTCCGGGCATCAAATTAAGTAGAAAGACTGCTACCGTTGACTTATTGTACTACCTACTGTACAGAAGTACCAATACTTTTGACATCCCCGAGCGATTATCTGTTTTTCACCGTTAAACTGCCTATACTTCAAATGGCAAAGCATGAGTCTAATTCATTGATGGAGGTACTTCACACTCATTTGGGGATTTGCATGGCTCTGTGTGTCTTCACAGCATGATAAGTCTTTGATTAAGTGAGTTGTATCACCTCATTGCCTGAAATAGCCAAGCTTTAATACCTGGCAGTGGGATTACTGTGACATGGCCCGGGGCTAATGTGTCTCTTCCTGCTACTTGATTACTGCATTTAGTGGTCTAATGAGACCAAGCCGGCCTGGTGTCTCTCACATTTTATTCTTCTGGTGCAGCTATTAAATGAAAATACATTAGTGTTTGTGAGGTGCATAATGGAGAATATCTTCTTTTTGATTCAATGAGTGTGAGTACCTTTAATATTACATCTTAGAATAATTAATGTTCCCTAAAAAAATTATTTTGCATTTAAACCAGCACTCGAAGTGGAAAAAAACAGTTGCTGATACTTGTTTACAGGCTAACACTGTTTGTTAAATATAATAAAAATTAAAAATAAATATTAAAAAAATCTCACTGATATACACTCACCTAAAGGATTATTAGGAACACCTGTTCAATTTCTCATTAATGCAATTATCTAATCAACCAATCACATGGCAGTTGCTTCAATGCATTTAGGGGTGTGGTCCTGGTCAAGACAATCTCCTGAACTCCAAACTGAATGTCAGAATGGGAAAGAAAGGTGATTTAAGCAATTTTGAGCGTGGCATGGTGGTCTGAGTATTTCACAATCTGCTCAGTTACTGGGATTTTCCCCCACAACCATTTCTAGGGTTTACAAAGAATGGTGTGAAAAGGGAAAAACATCCTGTATGCGGCAGTCCTGTGGGTGAAAATGCCTTGTTGATGCTAGAGGTCAGAGGAGAGGTCAGAGGAGAATGGGCCGACTGATTCAAGCTGATAGAAGAGCAACTTTGACTGAAATAACCACTTGTTACAACCGAGGTATGCAGCAAAGCATTTGTGAAGCCACAACACGCACAACCTTGAGGCGGATGGGCTACATCAGCAGAAGACCCCACCGGGTACCACTCATCTCCACTACAAACAGGAAAAAGAGGCTACAATTTGCACGAGCTCACCAAAATTGGACAGTTGAAGACTGGAAAAATGTTGCCTGGTCTGATGAGTCTCGATTTCTGTTGAGACATTCAGATGGTAGAGTCAGAATTTGGCGTAAACAGAATGAGAACATGGATTCATCATGCCTTGTTTCCACTGTGCAGGCTGGTGGTGGTGTAGTAATGGTGTGGGGGATGTTTTCTTGGCACACTTTATGCCCCTTAGTGCCAATTGGGCATCGTTTAAATGCCACGGCCTACCTGAGCATTGTTTCTGACCATGTCCATCCCTTTATGAACACCATGTACCCATCCTCTGATGGCTACTTCCAGCAGGATAATGCACCATGTCACAAAGCTCGAATCATTTCAAATTGGTTTCTTGAACATGACAATGAGTTCACTGTACTAAAATGGCCCCCACAGTCACCAGATCTCAACCCAATAGAGCATCTTTGGGATGTGGTGGAACGGGAGCTTCGTGCCCTGGATGTGCATCCCACAAATTTCCATCAACTGCAAGATGCTATCCAACAATATGGGCTAACATTTCTAAAGAATGCTTTCAGCACCTTGTTGAATCAATGCCACGTAGAATTAAGGCAGTTCTGAAGGCGAAAGGGGGTCAAACACAGTATTAGTATGGTGTTCCTAATAATCCTTTAGGTGAGTGTAGATACTATTGTGTCTGTCCCCCTTTTTGCTGCCAAAACAGCCCTGACCCATCGAGGCAAGGACTCCACTAAACCCCTGAATGTGTGCTGCGGTATCTGGCACCAAGATGTTAGGAGCAGATCTTTTAAGTCCTATAAGTTGCGAGGTGGGTCTCCATGGATCAGACATGTTTGTTCAGCACATTCACAATTTTGGAGGCCAAGTCAACACATCAAACTCGTTGTTGTGCACCTCAAACCATTCCTGAACCATTTTTGCTTTGTGGCAGGGCACATTATCCTGCTGAAAGAGCCACAGCCACCAGGGAATACCGTTTCCATGAAAGGGTGTACATGGTCTGCAACAATGCTTAGGTAGGTGGTATGTCTCAAAGTAACAGATTTCCCAGCAGAACATTGCCCAAAGCATCACACAATTTGAACTACAGTAGCTCGTCTGTTTGATGGGACCACACGGGCCAGCCTTCGCTCCCGAATGAGCCTTGGCCGCCTTTGACCCTGTCGCTGCTTCACCACTGTTCCTTCCTTGGACCACTTTTGATAGATACTGACCACTGCAGACTGGGAACACCCAACAATATATATATATATATCGCAGTCTTTTATCTTTTATAACATTCTAAGTAAACATGTCTTTACTTACACTTTTGATCAATTTAATGCTTCCTTGCTTAAGTATTAATTACTTAAATTACTTAAAAATACTAACCCAAATGCACACATACATTTCCTTATATGTGTCTGAGTATATCATATCACATTAAGGTATGACTCGCAACTTTTGTGTAATACACAGCACATGTGAAATAGCTGTGTAAGCCAAACAAAAAGGCAGCCCACTTGAGCGATAACTTGTCCTCAAGAGTGTTTTATCAGCTACTCAGCAAATGGCCTGATTGCTGCCACAGCTTCTGCCACCAAGAACAAATGGCTTAAAATATCCATGAGCAATGCCCAGTCAAGTGTTGTCTCCGATTATTGGTGAATGCAAAGAGGGTTTTTTTGTTGTCTTTTTTTGACTGTAGAATACACGGAGAGCAAACGCAGGTTCTTAAAAGATGTACTTAAAAGTAAAATAAATAGAAAGACCAACACAAGCTGAAGCAACATATATTTACTGAACCCTTATTCAATTTCCACCAGGCACGAAGGGGGTTAGATGGAGGCCGAGTGCTCCAAGACAATATTTTAATGGACTGAATGTACAGAGAACTTCATCACCCTATAAAGGCCTAATTCTTCCTGTCACCTTTGCCCGAGATTGTTTTCGGGTATTCACAAGTCCATGACATAGCAATGGAATTCCGCCTAGTCAAATTAAGCCTGGGTAGATCAGCCATAAATATTAACGATATGAGAAGCCCGTGCCGGTTAACATCCTTCACCAGACCCAGAGGCCTCAACATGCGGTGATACATAGAGCTCTGACAAATGGATAATGCGTTGTAATCAAACTTGATAGACCTATTTACGGAAAATTGGACAGAAAAGTCAGATTTTAATGGCCTGTATTCGCATTAATAAATAGAACATCTCAGGATCATCTCATAGACGGCGCATGATAATTTGATTATGGCTTGGTCCCCATGAATTTTAAATAACTGCTATTGTAGTGCTGTTCAATTAGTTAGAAATGATATAACTGGAACCATTAGCTACACAATAGTTTTTAAGAGAACGTGCACCAACACAGACACTGACAAAAGGACAGCACTGAAACTAAATGGTTTTAAATGATTGAAATTAATTTGCCAAACATTCAGTCCTTTTTCTCTGAATCTAAGGCCCTGTTTACGCCTGGTAGAGGCTGCAGATCACGCATCATGTTTGTTTTCTTTATTTTGCAAAATGCAAAACATTTTGTTTTTATTGTGACTCTACACAAAAAATAGAAACTTAACAGATTATAATGATGTATAACACTTGCCTGAATGATAAAAAATGACAGAGTTATTTGAGTCTCTTGGGCACTGATAAGCAAAAAAGAGAGCCGATCGCGCCGGTGCGACCGCTGACTCGAGGGGGTTAAGATGCGTTTTTGTCAATCAGATAACAAGTGGACAATGCTAAATACAGGTGCAAACGGAGTCTAAAACACTTTGAGCTTGTCCACTTTTGACAATTTCCAGTCGAAACCGCATTCAACCGGATTGCTTTCGTAGTGTAGATGCTCATGTTGCCGAATGTGTTCAAACAGCCACAAAACACATTGCCTACTCTCCACCTACTGACCTAACAAGTAAACATTATGGGAAGCACCTCCCATGCCAGAGACCCCGTTTCAAATCCCGCTCTGAGAAAGTTGAGTAGGACCAGTTACATTTGGTTCCGTGACCCGAATGAAGGTTTAGGAGGGGTGAGTGTAACAGATGTAGGCCAGTAAGAGCTGTGCGTGTAAACCTCATTCCCCTGGCCTCTTTAGCATTCTCATTAAACCGCCCGCCTCCCACACCAGAGACCCGGATCGAATCCCGCTCCCACCGGTTGCATTTAGTGCCATGACCCAGTACATTTAGTGCCGTGACATGGATGGGAGTGAGGTTTAGGGAGATGAGTGAAACGGACATAGGCCAGTAAGAGCTGTGAGAGTAAACCTTACTCCCCTGGCCTCAAGAGGCACTCTAGAGGCTGCGGTCTTTAACATCCTCGTTAGACCCCGGTTTCGAATCCCGCTCTTAGAAAGTCGAGAAGGACCAGTTACATTTGGTTCCATGACCCGGATTAAAGTGAGGTATCCTCGTGTAGCATCCTCATTAAAGCGCCCGCCTCCCACACCGGAGACCCCGGTTCGAATCCCGCTCCCACCGGTTACATTTCGTTCTGTGACCCGGTATATTTAGTGCCGTGACCCGGATGGGAGAGAGGTTCGGGGGGCAAGTGTAACAGATGTAGTCTGTGCATGCAAACCTCACTTCCTTGGCCTCAAGAGGTGCGTTAAGCGACTGACACTAGGTTGCGGTCTTTAGTGTCCTTGTTAACGTGCCCGCCTCCCATGCTGGAGAACACGCTCAGAGCGGGTCGAGTAGGACTGGTTGCATGTGCACGTTCATATGTAAATTACGCAAGCTTATTTTGTCCATTAGATCTAAAGATCTGAAAAAAAAACATACATTTTCCCACCCATAGACCCTCCCCTCGAAAAAAATCATGACAGAAGTGGTTTAAAGTGGACAAATAAGATGCATTTAAACACCAGGTGTCAATGGGAATGAGTCTCTCTTGTCTACTTGTGATCCGATCAATCAAAACGCGTTTCTTAATACCAGGTGTAAACAGGGCCTGAGAGTAGCTCAGCCAAATTTGTCTGTCACAGGACAGAGAATAGTCCCGATTTTACAAAACAGTTATTTGAGCTCATATTTTCAATATGTAAAAAAAGGAAGTTGGCTTTAAAACAACATGAGGGCCATTTTCATTTTTGGGTTAACTATTCCTTTAAGTTGCTCATCTTACTCAACTGTTGCATCGCCAGTGGTTGGTTGCTCATGCACCCTCGAATTGCCAACTCTCATTGATAATGAATGACTTCCAGTCACTTTGTCGCAGCATGTTGCTGCCAGCATGAATGCCAGTATAATGTTTTACAATAAATGACCTGTGATGTCATCACAGAGAAATTCCTCATGTTTTTTTGATCCATTGAGATCAAGAGTGTGCAACCAATTGGCAATCTTTCATCTCTCGCACTTTTGTACGCTTGCACACATTCACTGTGGCTTTCACTAATGAGTCTCAATGCGACTACGGCCCTTAAAGCACCAGAGAAATATTTTCAAGTTTCAAGTTCAAAATTATAAAGAGCATTTAAAAAAGTGAAGAATACTGTGAAAGCATAAAGGCTGGTGAAAGAAAGTCGAATAGTGAGAACGGGGTGAGAGAGAGAGAGAAAAAAAGGACTAGAGAATAATCTGTCCTGATGAGCAGCCAGAGGCCTGACAGAGAGAAACAGGGAGACAATGAGAGAGAAATACAGACCTGTATGTGCAGATCCTGGTGGGAAAAAGCTGAATCACCCCAGTACTCAACATCCAGTGAGCTACAAGGTCAGCTGCATCATTTTAGGCTCACTGAGTTGGCAAAATCTTCTGTTTAATGCAATCAGAATAGGTGGTGTCTCTCCAGGGTGAACAAGAATTCAAGGGCGGACTTATGCTGGGGTGTATCCTGTTTCACATGCTGTAGAGGAAGTAGCGCTCTCATTATACCGACAGCATGTGAGCAAGTGTGAGCAAGAGTATATTTTGCTACTCTTGCATTCCCTTTCTACTTTTATGATTATTTGTCGATGTGGGCAACAGATGGACACTGTTTCAGGAAATAATAGTTAATTTGAGACACAACGTAGCATATAAAAAAATAATTAAAATTGCATCTGTTTGTCAGTAGATGCACATCATAAATGTTGGTGGATGGCATTTTATTTTATTTTCTGATTTCATTTACTGGTATGCTAAAATCACCGGAAAAAGAATGGAACGTCTAAATGTTTCCACCCTTTGTAACCTGTCTCATGAGAAGTCATAATAATTTAAAGATGGAATTGCATGAGTTGCGTTGTATTAAAATGTACAAGCAAAATCTAACCCTAATCATGAAGTCCATTTCCAATATTCCAATTAATTTCCTGAATTTATATTGAATTTGAATTGAGGAACTAGATCTGGAATTTGAATTCAAGAAAAAAGTGAATTGACTTTTTAAGAAGAAACAGGAATGTTTGTCAAAAACAAACTTTAAATGTTTGCTTGACAGCCTTAAAAGTAAAACGTTTAAAAACAACACATTCTCACTCCCAAGGCGTCAAAATCTGAAGTATGGACAAGTGCCTTTCGCGTTACAATTATGACGCAAAAAATTCCCCTAGGCGTAAATTTTCGACGTGCAGGGCACTTCATTGATTTCAATGAGAAACCTTTGGAATCATACACAAACACGGTGGGCATGGCATGATGAAATTATATATTGGGATTTTGGGATGTTGGAGAGTGATTCTCAATTTAATCAGCCAGCATAATTTTATTTACATTTATTTTATTTTATTTACGCTATTTAGACACGTTTGAACATGCAAAAGCGATCAGCGTCTCCATCCGCCGAAGATCATGCACACTTTTTATTTTTCACTTCAAATAAAAAAAATGCTGCCCGATAACCACTACGTCAGCTATGATAGTGAAATTGCATTGGCTCTCGTATGTCTCGTGACCAATTACGTCATTACGTCAGCTTTGATTGTAAAATGTCATTGGCTCTCGTGTGTCTTGTGACCGATCGTGTCATGCTAACGAGTCAGAGTATCATTTGAATGAGATATGACTGAGTGATGTGTGCTCACGGAGCGGCAGGATCATCATTTCAGCGATTAAAACATTAAGATCAACTCTTAATGTTCTTTATATAGTATGATATCGTATGACTTCAGAAGACTTGGAATGCAACATGAGTTAATGTTTTTGCAATAAATACCTGTGACTGTACTTTTATTTACCTCTTACGTGTTTTAAATTGTTTAGAAATGGGCAGGTTTAGGGTAGGAGATTGGTTAGTTGATCCAAAATATAAAAGTAGTCTATAAATATTCATAAAATCATGTCTACTTTTACAAATGCAAATAATTAAACACATCTTGATCTGACACATTGGGCAAAGAACTAAAATCTATGGAGTACTCTGCGCGTCAATGTAGTGACGCCTAGGGGTGCCTTTAGCGTCTTCATTGTGACGCGAAAGGCACTTGACCATGCTTCAGATTTTGACGCCTTGGGAGTGAGAATTGGTTGTTAAAAAAAGTGTAAAGGTTTTATATTAATGCGGTAACACCTAATTTTATGTTTCAATTGTCACTATTAATTAGTTGCTTGTTATCATGGATATCACTAGGATATTGGCTGTTTGTTAGTACATATAAAGCACATATTAATGCCTTATTCTGCATGAGCATATTCCACATCCCTTAATCTTACACAATACCTAAATTTAAACCCTACAAAAACTACCTTACTAAATATTAATAGGCATTAGCTATAGTTTGCCTTTTGTGCTAAATAGGTTTTTTTTTTTCAGATAAATAACTTAACCAAGTTCAGTGTTTTCTTCTTCCCTCACATTTATAATAAAAACATATATAAAATATTTTCCTCATATTTTGATGGTTTAATTGAACTTGTAGGGTTATTAAAAGCAAACACCCCCCACCTTGTAATTATGACAAGGTTTTAATTGAATTAGGCAAAGATTCAGGAATAAAGATCCTCAGATAACTGCAGGGCTGTTTTTAGCACATGTGAAGAAAGATCACAATCACATATTTTGGTGTTGAAAGCTGAGAAAACAGCAGAATTTGAAGGGGGGCTGAAGCAGCTCTCAAATAGAGTCTAGCCTTCTGTTGAATTCCATTGCACTATGTCTAGCTGTTTAATGCAAGAACGTATCCTGCATGAAGGAGTGCCAAAAAAAAAAAGAAGAAGAAAAAAGCCACAACAACAACACACCTACACTGGTACTGCCACAATATCTGATATAGAGTAGATGAATAATGACTGGCTTCGCAGGGGCACACTCCCGTAACGCATATGCACAATGCACTAAATAATAATAATAATAAAGTAGGTTTTATAATGTTGCAGATAAGATATTTCATGAGGACAAGATAAGGCAAGTTCAGACTAGATGCATACCCCAGACAGGTAGCCATTCATTTTAGTCCTAATTAATTAGTACACATAGTAAGGGGGCAAAGGACCTTCATATGTACTCAAGTAGTGTATTAATTAAAGCAGATAACACACTGCCTAAAGACACTTCATTTGTCTTTGTCACTTGAATGTTCTTTAACTCGAGACTTTAAACCAACACAGCATAAAAGAATGACCCAGGCCAAGAGTAAATCTTGCTATATCACTTACACCAGCAGCATGCAAATGTAATGAAACCGATGGCCAACTGGGTTGTTTGATCTGAAAAAGGAGATAGATAGAGAGAGACAGACGGACAGTTGACTGACCAACCAAAAGACAGACAGACAGACAGATTGATAGATAGATAGACAGACGGACGGGCGGACGGGCGGATAGATAGACGGACGGACGGACGGACGGACGGACGGACGGACGGACGGACGGACGGACGGACGGACGGACGGACGGACGGACGGACGGACGGACGGACGGACGGACAGACGGACAGACAGACAGACAGACAGACAGACAGACAGACAGACAGATAGATAGATAGATAGATAGATAGATAGATAGATAGATAGATAGATAGGCGGACAGATAGATAGATAGATAGATGGACGGACGGACGGACGGACGGACTGACTGACTGACTGACTGACTGACTGACTGACTGACTGACTGACTGACTGACTGACTGACTGACTGACTGACTGACTGACTGACTGACTGACTGACTGACTGACTGACTGACTGACTGACAGACAGACAGACAGACAGACAGACAGACAGACAGACAGACAGACAAATAGACGTCAGACTGACAGACACCGGTAGATAGTGAGATAGACAGACGAATGGATGGATGGATGGACGGACGGACGGACGGACAGACAGACAGACAGACAGACAGATTGATAGATAGATAGATAGATAGATAGGCGGACAGATAGATAGATAGTTAGATAGATGGATGGACGGACTGACTGACGGACGGACGGACGGACGGACAGACAGACAGACAGACAGATTGATAGATAGATAGATAGATAGATAGGCGGACAGATAGATAGATAGTTAGATAGATGGATGGACGGACTGACTGACTGATTGACTGACTGACAGACAGACAGACAGACAGACAGACAGACAGACAGACAGACAGACAGACAGACAGACAAATAGACGTCAGACTGACAGACACCGGTAGATAGTGAGATAGACAGACGAATGGATGGATGGATGGATAGATAGAACGATAGACAAATAGATGTTGAAGCTCCAATGTTACTTCTTAAAGTAACAGTAACCACTGCATTTGCCGGTCACACTGTCAGCTTTGTTCTCACCTTGCAATGTACACTCACATTTTCAGCCTAGAATGACCTCAACAACCGACATAAACACCAAGAAAAGCTCATCAAAGCGCTCGAGAAAGTTGGGGCCGGTCGATACTGGCGTAGAGAGTGGGATAATGTACAGCATCCATTCTGAACTCCCCTTGCCTGTCATGCAATGTTGGTGACAAATCGTTGGTGACATATCGCCACGTCCAGGTGGTGAGAGTATCCTTATCATGAGCTGACACCTCTGGCCAGCATGTTTTGTTCATCTGTTCGAGTTCATCCTTGAAGAAAATGATATATTAATGGCACGTCTCCCTGGAGGTCGACCATGCCTCTGGTTCTGCTTCAGAAAAAAAAAAAGAGTCTAGCAACATCTTTAGTGTCTGCGCTCAAGTTTATCCTATGCTGAGCACAATTGCAATGTTTTTTCCTTCTTTTGTTCAGCGATATATGCATTTATGACGAGTATTTATATAGTGACTTATTAGGTGGATCTGGAATAACTACATATTTCCTTCTGCAAACTGTATTAAAAGACACTTTATTTCCTCCAAGCATTGGCACTTTTTTATTATTTTCATGCAGTTGTTTGAGCTCATTATTTTGAGTAAGTAATGGAACAACTACATGTCTCTTGGTAATGCATTATCCGTAATGTGGACCTGTTTTCATAGCAGAGAAATTAAATTCTAGTCTTTTTGAATGTAGCTGCTCATGTGTTTGTCGTACCAGTGTGTGCGGGTTGTAAAATGAGGAGAATTCATGTATATATTGAGGATTTAATCAATATATAACTGATTTCTCGTTCCACCTCTCACTAAATTATGAATTGCTTTAGGTTATTTGTTCTCTAATAATGAGCACCGGCCAACATAGACTGATAATATATTCAATGAGCTGATTTCTTGAAATCTATGGTTTTCATCTTTCAGTCTCAAAAGACATTATAAAATAATTCAAAGATGCAGTGGGATCCACTAGTGAAAATACTATTATTTTACAATTGTATAAATCGAATCTTGTTGTATGAGGTTAAATGGTCACACATTTTTGGACAATTTTAATGACCTATAAACCGTAAGAATAAAACATATTTCTTAAACTCTAACTTTAAAAGTTTAGGGTCAGTGTTTTTTTTTTTTTTTTAACAGTACAATTATTTTTAAAGAAATTTAGCGTCAAATTTTCACTATCAACTAACTATTAACTATGACTTTTGGCTCAATAAACTCCTAATTACTGCTTATTAATAGTTAGTAGTTGTTAAGTTTAGGATTGGGGATGTAGAATATGGTCAGGATAAGGCATTAATGTGCTTTTTGAGTACTAATAAACAGCCAATATCCTAGTAATATGCATACTAATAAGCAACTAGTTAACTAGCGTAATTGGTCACCTTTTTCTTTCTTTTATTAGAATTTGAAGTGTCTTGCGTGTCTAAAATTACATGGCCAGTCTGTTAAACTGTTGCACATTTATTTTCACGAACAAAAAAAATGCAAAAGAAAAAGAAATCCTTGAAATTAATTTAGCAAATACTTCCAAACAGCGCTTAAGTATGGCTCCAATTCCTTTGAAAATCTTACACGTCCTAAATGCGTGCAATATTTTCCTTAGATTTACACAACTTACACAATTTTCTCACTTTTGACAGCCAGATGGTATGAAAACCGTTTCTCCTTCTCCTCCTAGCTCTCTTGAATCCCTTTAGTCAAAACAGCATATACTTGTCTGAACATACAATGAGTGGCTTTAAAGAAAACTGCAAGTAAAATATACAAATAAAACTTCAAGCAAAATATTTTTTCATATCAAAAGTTGGCTGTTCCCCGCCAGAGTTTTGATCATTTTCACAAAAAATTCATGGGGCACAGAATATTTTGTTGTATGAACAGACCTTCTTCTTTAAAAATTAATAAAACCTGTTTTATTGTAGCTCATTGCATCCTTTTTGTTATCAACACTTGAATATAAGTTTCCTAAAAAAGCTAGCCTAGAAATCTAGACGAACCCTAGCGGCAGGAAATCTAATTTGCAGCCAGGGTAGTCTAGCAACTCGCCGTTGGCGTGCGAGCTGGAAAAACCAAACTCTGGTCAGGCCAATCACATCGTGTATAGAGTCGGTGGGCGGGTTTAACATAATGACGGCAGAGTTGACGCCGTTCTGCGTGCTACTTGTAAACGAAGCTGGCGAACAGCAGTCTTTCGAAATCAGCTTTGGCCGCGACTCTGGAAGACTTGGAGTTAAGCTTTTCTTTGAGAAAAGAACAAAGAACGGCACTGAAGTCATTCTTAAGAAAGGAAGATGTGTTCGGAGTTTTGCCGACCGGATACGGCGAAAGTTTAATCCATCAACTAGCTCCGCTTCACCTTCTTCATTGCTCTGGTTGGTTGTAGCGCTATCCTATTGCGTGCAGAGGGAATTTGAAAGACAACCGTTTATCCCGCCCCTCGGATTGAGCCCTGCCAATGGTGTGTTCCCAGACCCAACATCTTGATGTGGGTCTGGCTTGTCAGGCCTTAAAAAAGCAACATTTTAAGCAAAAAGCTGAGAAAAGAGCGTTTTTGTCAAAGACTACGTCTGGATCAGATTCAGAACGATGATCAAAACACAGATGGAGTAGATCAAGTCCATCAACACCAGTCCTATAGCTTGTCCTGGGTCGACATTTCATTCAGTAACATTTGGCTGTTTTGATTTATATGCTGTTTAATGTTGATGATTGTGTTATTATACATATGCATATGCTTACATTTGCTATCGCTTGTTTCTGCATGTTCTTCACATGTCTTTTGATCAGGAGATTCTGTACTCTTTCTGAAGATGCATAATAGCGCCCCCTACCGTATAACAGTGAAAACATGGAAAGCCGTAAAAACTTGTCTTTGGCAGGGAAACGCTTTCTCATAAAAGATTAGATAACTCATCAATGGTGGGGAATGTTATAATATTATAAAATATTACAATTCTGAAGCAATTCAAATAAAGTTAAATTCATTTTGGAATGATCAATCCCAGCGACCCAGAAGGGTTTTGGACATTTTGATCCCACTGTATGTTAGCGTTGCCTTGTTCTCGAATTTCCTTAGTCGCCCTGTTATCCGTCCCTCTGTAATGTTGAGCCATAATTCATTCGGGGTAAAATGGTAAATCCATTTAGTGCTTTAAATAATTAATCAGATCTTTCTCCGAGTTACAAATCCTTCATTATTTATGCAGAATGCTTATTGGACCATAGCACATTTGCTGCACTCTGTAATTACTTGTGGAGTACCTTAACGTGTTTACTTTCTATGGATTATAGCCCTACCAGCCCAAAAGCAAGCAATTTCACGAACAACCCTGAATACAAGCTAATATTTTATAAACGTAAGATGTAGCATTCTTGTAAAAACAAGATTTTTCATTCTGTCTATGGTGCCTGATCGTGTACCTTCACACACTGTAACGGTACCCCAGTTAGAAACATATTGCAATTCAATTCAATACCCTTTCATTACTTCACGCTAGTTTGCACACCATTAAGTGTAGACTAAAGGAAAACTTTTCCTTTGTGGGGGGAAAAAAAATGTAAGAGAGAATGAGAAACCGAAAAGGTCAAAGAACAACTCAAAATGTATTCTTTCACATGACCTGTAATAGAACCAATATCAGACATTCCCTTTTTCGACAAATCCAGGGGGCTGAAAAGCTATTCAATCTATTGTGTTCATTGTCGCCATTGAAATTGCCTGCTCAAGTCTTGACCTTGGCCTCTGGTTATAACATCACTTGATTCTCCCAAAAGCCTCTTTTCTAGCAATAATTTCCAAGTTTAAACAATAGTAAAATATAGATGAATGCATTAAACATATGTGTGTTTGTTATTAATGAGGTAGAAAACTCCAATTTTACAAAATTATCGCCGATAAAACTTGTACATAAATTGTTGCACTTACTTAACGTTTATTAATCTTTTATTAACGTTTATTAAAGTTTATTGAAATGTTATAGGTCATAGAAAATGTCAGGAAGTCCTGATAGCCCTTTGTATGTAGATTGAAAAAAAAAGATATATATTCTTGATGTTTAAATATTCCTATATACCTTATTCTAGGTAAAAGTACCAGTACTGCTTTACCATGTTGCTACAATACAAATAAATAAAAAATAAATATATACAATTAAATTAAATAATTCAGTTTGGTACTTGAGCGTCTAGGAAAACCACTTGAATGTTTAATTAGAAAAATCAATGAGCCAATGTTTGCTAAACTTCAAAGTAATTGTCTTTGAGCCATTGCAAACATTTACTTTGTGAATATTGATATTAAATGATATATAAAAACACAGCACTGTGTTTAACATAAGAACAGTTTAACATCCCCAGAATGGTTTTATATCAACACAGCAAATGTTCCCATCTACAACCAAACCATCATGCACCATTGAGGAAACATTTCCCAGACTCCCCAAGTGAAGTCAGCATCTATGTGAGCCTACATCATCTCCTTAGGGCTACACATGCCCCAACAATGAGCAACATTATGCAAAGCCGAGCGAACGGCTCATTAAAGAAAGTTCAGCTTCCTACGGGTGTCAGTCATGCTACAGCTCTGCCTGCGAGCACAACAAGCTAATTGGCTTCTCTACACCAACCCATAAACAAAAAGTGGACTATAAATTGGCTGAATCAGATCAGCTATGAATCACTGTTATTGGACATATGACTATTGTAAACAGCTAAATGCGTGCCTTGGTTGACCGAGTTCAGAACTGAGTATGCTTTATGCTGACTGTGGGAGATTCTGCATTATGATCAATTTCATATAACTGCTGCCTGAAAAGAAGTAATAATCAGACTACCTTTGCACCCTACAAAACTGAGTAGTGCACGATAACAAATAAATGTAGCTTAGATTAAATCTGAATCTGTTGAAGCTAGATGATCACATACCGAAGCTGGGATGTAAATTCACAATGGCCGTAATCATAAATTCAATTTCTGTTTCAGAATATTTGGTAAGTCTTTAAAAAAAGGTTAAAAAAAAGTAATAAATAATAAATAAATACTATTTTACAGCATATATTAATGTAATAATGTTATTAAGCTTTGCCATGACATCAATAAATTACATATTAAAATATATATTAAAATAGAAAACATCGATGAGTGTAAGAAACAAAAAATCTTACCGACCCCAAACTTTTGAAGAGTAGTGTGCATTTGTAGCTTGTAATGTGTATAAAATAACATTTCGAAGTTGTATAACATAAGTTAATGTCTACGGGCAAACACAAATTATAATGAACCTATGGATAAATGTAAAAGTGTTCTTCGTTAAGTCATGATACAGCACCTACTGTATTGACTTTATTATATAAGAATAAGAATAAGAAATTAGCCTTATAATAAAGTGATATCAATCCTTTTTGTATTTTTAGTTAGTAACATTTAAAAAATAAAACATATTTTAAAGTTGTCATTTCTGCACCACCAATGTTTACAAAGGGATTTGCAAAATAATATCTGTACTCTTCTGTACATGGCCTCTCATCTGCTATTAGTCAGACAAACAGATGCCTGTGCTAAACTTTCTCAATTGGTTGAGCAAATATTTCAGACAAATAGAAATGTTTGATAGTGCCAGACTATGCTTGATACACTTTCCAGGGAAATATACTAAAGGCTTATTTCAAGACAATTCACTAAGCAAGTGAATTAAGCAACCATTTTACAACCTAAGCATACACACAAATGTGTGTGTGAAATCTGTATTCGAAAGTTTCACAGAAAAATTATGATTAATCAAAAACTTTTACAGTAAAATGTATTCTAAATTTATGGAAGAAAAAATATATATGAAAAACAAACCACACGAACACAAAAAGCAATTACACTGTGTGGACTTAAAATTGTGTTAAAAAGTTATATTTCATCTCATCTTGACAATTATATTATTTTATATGATATAAAATTATATAATAAATTAATAAATATTACAATTTAATTTAATCTTACATATATTTCATCATATACTGTGAAAAAGTAAGAAAAACGGCGTTATAGCTTCAGCAGCGAGGTTTATCTAAATAAAGCAGCAAATATACGCCTATGTACTGCTGGCTAATGAGAGGTCTGTAATCTGGGTCTGTATAAAATGTATGTATTGTGTCTGAACTGGTTTTGAGAATGACACACTTGGTATTGCTTGAGGACCTGGCAAGAGTACGTCTACAGAGAGCGGCCTATGTTTGACAAGAGTAACGGAAGGCTGTAAGGAAAGCGTCTGCGGAAAGCCGTTATATGGAGATAGTTTGGGTGTGTTTTATGCAAATGACTAACCTTGTGCACGCGGCCACTCGTTTAGAATACTCTAAACTCACAAAAATTAGAATGAGGTTAAGAACAAATTTATGTCTACTCACATGTTGTGAGTTCTTCTGAACACACCTTACTGCGAGCACTTGAGAGCACTTCGCTGCGCCGCAGTTTTTCCAGTTGAGACGCTTTATGTGCTATACAGAATAGCTGCGGAACTGTTACTAGTATACAATTTAGCAAATAGTTTGTTTCTGAATATAAAATGTTGACACAAAGTAAAGTACTTGCTCAGGCAATAATTTTGGATGAAGAGATTGTTTCTGTTGTCGTTTGCTATCAGTGTACAAGAAGAATGTGACGGTTGGTTGTGTGGTATTTGTCCGCCCCTCCTCCACTGTGATTGGACGGCTGGGTAAAAAGTGACAGTGATGAGCGCTGCGTTTTATCCAAAGTTGAACATTCTTCAACTCCCGGCGACCGGTAAAAAAACAACGAGCATTCAGCGTGAAATAGATGCGCCTCTTCACGCTGCTTCCGTTTTAAAACCAATTAGAAAAATACTCTAGCCTCGAGGGGAAAAAACGCTTTGGTGGAAACACGGCCTTACATCTTATATTAGCAAAGACTTTAGATATACAATAGGGGTGTAACAGTACTCAAAACTGACGGTTCGGTACGTACTTCGGCTTTGAAGTCACGGTTCGGTACGGATTCGGTACAGCAGTTTTACAAAATTGCTTTTTATTAATTTTTATTCAACAGTGGTTTTTCGATATAATAATAAACACTCATAAGCTTTACATAAGGCAGTTTTTGCATTAACTTCTAAATCTAATTATTATAATTTTTTCTCCATTTCGTTGTTGAAATATAATCATTTAGTGGCTTTTATTTTCATGACAGGTTTATTTAAACATACATTAAATAAACAAGACATCACTAACAGGCTAAGTAGTATATAATGAATATATATAGGCTAATATAACGAATATATAGGCTAATATAGTGCATGTATTCAGGGAAAGAGTTAATCTCTCTAGTGATCTCACGGCTGTGGACACTTGAATGAGGTAAACGTGATTCTACATGACATTGTTTACAAGCGGTTTTATTGTCTTTCCGTGGTTGAAACACAGATGGAGCGATTACACAACATATGATACGTTTCAGTAAGTTGTAATGTATCCTCAACATACCTTAAGATATTAATTTATGTTTATTCTTTAGGAAGAGATGATCGCGTTCACTCGCGCGCCGCACCGCCGCTTGAAGTTGAACTGATACACGTCTATCAGTCACGTCACATTATAGAGCGTTAAAACGGCATTTATCGAATTTCGTGATAAAATGGACTGAATACTCAATATGTTCGTGTGGGAACTCGGATTGAAGTGTGTTCGGCGCTTTAAACAAGCCGACTGTTAACTGTTAAAGATTGCATTCATAGCCGTTCGGTACACGCACGCACCGTACCGAAAGCCCTGTAACGAAATGGTTCAATACGAATACGTGTACCGTTACACCCCTAATATACAAAGATGGTGCACAGGTGTCAGTCATGCTATAGCTCTGCCTGTGAGCACAACATTCTAATTGGCTTCTCGACACCAACCCATAAACAAAAAGTGGACTAATAAATTGGCTGAATCATGTCAGCTATGAATCACTGTTAGATTATCAACCAACATCTTTGTTTAGTTAAATCACTTACCAAAGACTTTAGATATACAAAGATGGTGCACTCATATTACTATGAATGGGAGAAAGGACGACACAGAATCTGGCGGAATAAGTCCTGTCTTCTTAATAAAAGAGCCAGTCACCAATTGGTAAAGTCATTAGGCGTGTTCAACTTGAAGCGGCACTGAGCAGACTGATCGATGTATGAGATCAAAGTACCGCCAGAGCGATTCGAAAGAAGTTGAAGAGTCGAGCACACCTACAGTTGCAAGAACAAATATGTGAACCGCTTGCAGAATCTGTGAAAATGTGAATAGTTTAAACATAAGAGGGATCAAACAAAATGCGTTATTAGTACTAGTACTACTATTAGTACTAGTACTAGTACTGAAATAGCACATTCAAAAAAATTACACATTCAAACGTTTATGAACCATTGATTCTCAATACCACGGCTCTTAATGCATCGTGTTTCCTTCTGAAGCATCAGTGAATGTTTGAACTTTTTTTAATTGTTGTGTTTGAGTCCCTCAATTGTCCTCAATGTGAAAAGATGGATATCAAAATCATAGTCACTGCTAGAGAGGGTTAAAATATGCAAAAGATGCTGGAAAACTGAAGAATTTGCAGGACCTGGCGGATTTTTCTGAAGAACATTGGGCAGTTTAACTGATCAAGACAACAAGGGACTCAAGAACAACCATCAAAAAACACAAAAACAGCTGTGGATCATCCAGGGAACGACACGCAGTATTGAGAATTAATGGTTCATAATCTTTTGAACAGGGTTATTTTAATAAATTCAGCTATTTTTATGGACTATATGTAAACAATTTTTATATATATCTTATTCTGGACAGTACTAAATAAAAAAAATAACATGCATTGGTTATGATCTCTCTTATTTAGTTAAAATTATACACATTTTCACAGATTCTGCAAGCGGTCACATACTTTTTCTTGCAGCTGTACACTTATCACTGCATATGCGCATTGGCTGATCCATCCGGAAAAAAATATTTTTTTTGGTCATGATTTGAATGTTTAGACACAAAATATATGAGACAGTTGTCAGATTGTATTGGTGATTTCAAATATGAAATGCAATCATAAGCTTGGTGAACAGCTTTGGAGAATTTGATGTTTCCCAATTGGAGCTGCGCTTGCATGACTGATGTAGCCGCCCGAGATGCCTTCCAAAGATGGACACCGAGTGAAATGACTTGCCTTAAAGGGACTTTGATATTAATTGAAACCAAAACAACTTTAAACACTGATATACACAAGCAGAGCAAGTGTAAGCCTCACATATACACTGAAAACGGTTCTGAATCCATGATAGATTTAGTTCATAAGAGTCAATTATTTGCAAGACAGACTACACTGATCTGATTACACAACGTTTGCTGCAAGCAACCGACGAGGACAACAAAACACAGCAATGCGTTGTCTATTTATTGTCTAGACTCTGGAATGTTTTTTGTTTTTTTTTCTCTCATTACATTCATTGCAGACTGCAAGTTCACAACTCATGCTTCTCATAGAAGTGCCATAATATACTATACAAGTAGTATCATAGTACCGCATTTTATTCGCATAAGCCAAAGAATGTAGATGCTCAATGACTGTTAACAGAATGAGTGTCATAAAATCTGTCGGTTCCTTTATTTTGGAATAGGTTCTGGTTCTCGTATCTTCCCTAGCACAATCACCTCTCTGCAATAGCTGCATGGGGCATTGTAAATGTATTTACAAGTGTGTGTGCGTGTGTATGTGTGTCTGCCAAGGGAATGCTTGACAGCTAGAGCTAAGTGAATGCCATGTCACTCATTCTAACAGCTGGCCAGAGCAAAGACTGATGGCCAGGGCAGCTGGAATTGGATAAAACTAAGCCTTTTACCGCCACTGGTCCGTATCTTCCTCCACAGGCCCAGATGCAGTAAACCTACAGGGCTCCGCAAGGTTTTGTTCCCTCGCTGAGTCGGCCGTCGGCTCAGACAGGACCACGAGCCTGAGGCATTTCTGCTATTTTTCAGCCTGTCAGATGACACGGAGCAATGAAGGATGAGAAACACTCTGTTAATTTGAGAGTCTGAATGCTACGGCTGGGGACGAACGTGTGTACGGGGCAGCGAGAGGCAGTTCTCCTGGATCAATGTTCTGACACCACTGCGCCCACCTGAATTGTGTCTTAACAATAGAGCGTCTGCTGTCGAGTCTCCGCATCGATACAAATGTATTTTCAGCTTGTTAAAGGGTATTAAGAAACACATGAGCACACTCAAACACACACAGTCGACCGAGAAAGAGCGATAGGAAGAGAAAATGTGGGTTTATCATGTCCCAAAGGATGATATGATGGATTGGCACTCTTGTCGTGAGTGCTTTTGCTCATTTAACACAAATCCCTCCTCTCGAATTGAAATGCTTCATTGAGACCCTCGGTGGCACGTTAACCCGGTAGACCATCATCACCTTTTATCGAAAACCCACCATAAAAATGATGTTCCCATTTGGAGAGAAAAAACACAAACTTGTGTCTACGGGTTGCATCCAAGTGCTTTGGAGAAGAGAGCCAATCAAAATTTGCATTTAGATTAGAGTTGTAATGGGAAAAAATGGGACGATGAATCTTGCTGAGGTAAAACAAGGACTAATTTTCTTGTTTGCCAAATAAAAACACACAGCCTCCACACTGAGTGGGAAATATGTGGTTTTATGAGGAACTGTGATTACCAGACATTTCAGTATTTAACTGATAATGACTGTGGGGTAAATGTACACAACTGGGAGAATAAATTACATTTAATTCAGATAAAGTCAAAAGAAACTGCTCTCTACTCTAATATAAGCTTAGCGACATTTTAAAGAGGAATAGTTCACCCAAATCTCTTCTTTTTTTTTACATATTTTACTTACCCTCATGCCATTCCAAATCCCTTTTTCTGTGAAAAATAGAAGCAGAAATTATGATTCACCTTTTTTTCACAGCTATTTTCCACAGAAAATGTAAGACATTATTCATTGCTAATTTTCTTCTCTGGCAAAACCTTTTCAAAAATTGCTTTTAGATAAAAAAAAAGACAAGAAAAAGTTTGATTCCCAGAAATGCTTGAACTGATAAAATGTCAATACATAACTATAAATAATTATTTAAATATTTATAAATTTCATCAATTTAAATAATAATATAATATAATATAATATAATATAATATAATATACAATAAGGTTCATTAGTTAACATTAGTGAACTACATTAGTTAACATGAACTAATAATGAACTTCACTTATAAAGCATTTATTTATCTTTGTTAATATTAATTTCAACGTTTACTAATGCATTATTAAAATATTGTTAACATTAGTTAATGCACTGTGAACTAACATTAACAAACCATGAACAGCTGTATTTTTATACACGTTAACAAAGATGAACTAATGCTGAACAGAGGTGTTGTTCATGGTTAGTTCATGTTAACTAATGCATTAACTAATGTTAACTAATACAACCTTATTGCAAAGTGTTACCATACAATATAAATGTTTGGTTTTCAATGTAAAAAAAAAATAAATTAATACATAACAGCATACAGGTTTGAAATGACATGAGGGTGAGTACATAATGACAGTTGCTGCTAACCCTACCTGTTATTGTCATTAATGAAAACCTCTATATGGCCTCTGTATATGGAAACAAAACCAGTCCAAAAGCCCTGAATGTTAATCTGCACAGGCTATATTAGACCAAAAAAGTCAATTAGATAAAGATGACATATTTTAATATTTATATCTACAGAGGTTTTCTCATTCACTGTCACAAGAAAAGCTCATTTGTTTTCATAGTGCCCAACCCTCAGCCCGATCCTGCCATTCAAATCATCCGAGACCCGAAAGTAACAAAGGTAGTTAATTAAACAGGCCGCTTTTTAGGACACACGGACACACAATTGAATGATCTTGTAAAATTAAACAATACAGCTAATTCACAAATGCCACACACAGAAACAATGAGTTTAATTCTCTGGCTTCCTCCATCTGTGACTCAGTCCAATCACCGTTCCCTTATTCACTTACTGATAAGCAGCACTGAAAATAGCAAGTATTTCTTACAGAGACAGACACTCTCATTTTCACCACCAGACGTGTGTGTGGACCTGTTGCTATTCTCCCAGCCATAATGGCAATCATCTGACTGTCAGCAGACATCAGTCTCAGTGTAGGGGTGATGAAGACACAATCCTCCTCTTCTTCCCCCCAGAGCCCTTCAGATAATAAAACCTCAACGCAACACTCCAACAGGCTCTATTTAAGAGCCACTGCTAACTGCTCTCAATCTGATGCCTCGGCACCTTTATTTACCCACGCACCTCCGAAATACAAATTCAATCGGTTTCTTTATAAGTGCCCCAGAAAAAAAGAGCTTGTTGCTGCCACAGGGGGGAATAGAGATTTCTGCTGTTTTCTTTTCCCCTCATTCTTCATAATCATGCAAATCAGATCAGGGCTGAGCGAATGCTAAAGAGTATCATGGGGTCTCCCCGTGGCCCCTGAGGAAGGGCATCTGGGGCTGTTTTCATAAGCATTTTATTTAGATTGTGACCTTAAGTCATACAATAAACTGGCTAGCATTATTACCTCTCTATTTATGCGTTTGCCCCATGCACTCGAATTTCTCATTGCACATCAATAAATAGTCACGTTTGAATCTCAAATACCTCCGGGTTTATGCTCGTAATGCTTTCCCCAAAACCTCTCGGCACTGCATAGCTTGGAATTATTGGAATGAGAAGTAGACACAAAGTACAACCTGTGACTGTGGAAACGTTCATTATATTAGTGATGTGCCATCATCTGTGAACTATTGCACCGAAAACACAGTAAAAAATAGCACACAATGTGTAAGTGATAATTGCACTTTGATAACATAGAAACACCAAGTGCAACAGCTATGATGCATACTGTATTTGTCAGTCATACGTACATGAAACAGGTACTGTAAGATACAAAAAAATTGTTGGTATATCATAATCAATACGTTCATTCAAATTGCTTAGAATCAGCATCAATCTGTTTATTGTGAATGTATTTTAAAAAGTTTGAACATGGTTAAAATATGGCTAGCTGTGGAAGAAGCGATATTCAATTCGTTCAAATGTATGAGATTGAAATAAATTGGATTTATTAACGATACATTTATAAATCTGGTTAGTTATTGTGTATATAAAACACATTCAGTTTATTAGTACTATTACAGAAATCGTACATGTTTCTTGCCTGTTTTATTTACAATCACCGGCCACATTATTAGGTACACCTTGTTAGTATAGGCTTGGACCTTCTTCAGAACTGCCTTAATTATTCGTGGCATAGATTCAACAAGGTGCTGGAAACATCACGCAGTTCCTGCAGATTTGTTGGCTGCACATCCATGATGCAAATATCTCGTTCCACCAAATCCCAAAGGTGCTCTATTGGATTTAGGTCTGGTGACTGTGGAGGCCATTTGAGTATATTGAACTCATTGTCATGTTCAAGAAACCATTTTGAGATTCATGGCAGGATGGATCCATGTTTTTATGTAGTTTACCCTGAGTTCTGACCGTAGCATCTTAATGTCACAGCAGAAATCGAGACTCATCAGACCAGGCAACGTTTTTCCAATCCGTGTGAATAGTAGCCTCAGTTTCCTGTTCTTAGCTGACATGAGTGGCACTGGTGTGTCTTCTGCTGCTGTAGCTTATCTGATTCAATGCTTTTCTGCATACGTCAGTTTTAACAAGTGGATATTTGAGTTACTGTTGCCTTTCTATCAGCTCGAACTAGTCAGGGCTGGGTTTTCCAAAAGCCTTGTAAGCCTATGTAGATTGTGGCACCATTACCACCAATGGTCTCTACGATCAACTTAGCAAACGATGCTCTGGCATCAACAAGGCATTTTCACACATTGCCACCCATTTATATTTTTCGGATCATTCTCTGTATACCATAGAGATGGTTGTGTGTGAAAATCCCAGTTGTGAACTAATTACCCAATCATCCAATGCAACAGCGTCAAAATAAATGGTTATTGGTTATTTGGGTCTGTAATTTATTTTTCTACATTGGGAGAAAATAATTTATTGACAATTTATTTTGTAATTTATTTACAAATATTTCATTTATTTTGACGCTGTTGCATTGGATGATTGGGTAATTAGTTCACTAATGAGGTCAGGTGTGATTGTTATTTGCCTGACGAAGACCCTTTGGGTCGAAACATTGTTTCCTTTTTAATAAATCTTTGGGAGCAGCAGTGGCAGTGTGCAGATTCTTGTTTACTTTGAGTTAAATGCTTCATTTGATCGAAGACCTGCAAAAAGTTTGTTGGGTGTGTGCACAATTCCTCTTGTTCCTCCAGTTTCTGAATTACTCAGACCAGCTCGCCTGGCATCAACAACCATGCCACGTTCAAAGTCACTTAAATCAATAAATCAAAATCTTCTCAATTCTGCTGCTTAGTTTGAACTTCAGCAGATCGTCTTGACCATGTCTACATGCCTAAATGCATTGAGTTGCTGCCATGTGATTGGCTAATTAGACAAATGGCCACACATTTGAAGATTTTAAACCCGATTTGCATCCCCAAGCGATCTGGGGAGTGTGGCCTGATTCGAGGCTTGTTACAAATTACTTTTGTCCAAAAATCCCCAATTGTGTGGTGTCATTATGATTATTTTACTGATCCCGATCGCATCGGAGCCCACACAATCCCAAATCGTAAATACCAAACATGTTTGATATTTACGACTCTTTATTGGGCTGCCTCTGACGTGATACCGGCGATAGCCAATGAGAGCATGCAAGCTTCACCAACCTGATGTTGCGTTAGGGCTGTAACGATTTGACCAAAAATAAAAACCTTGATTAATTGAACATTTTACCTCGATTACGATTAATGAACGATTATTTAGCTTTTTTTTTTGCCCTCATAAGGTTTTTGAGTAAGTTCACTGATAAGGTTTGTACTGTAAATATTTTCTACTATTAAAGGTGGATTTTTTTTTTCTAATGAAAAAGTGCATTGTGATTTTAAAATACTTGAAGGAAACGGTTCACTTTCAGCAGTTATTGTCTATGGGGCAGATTTCTGTTTGTTGTACATCATATACAGATAAATTGACACTGTAGGCCTACATTACATTTATTTGAATGCATTAATGAGAGAGTGATTGTGTGTGTGAATTACTCTTACTGTCTCTATTCATTATGAAGCTGTGGTTTGTATTTACTTCAAAGGTATTAAAATGTATGCATATAACGGTTGAGTTTCTAAGCTACTTTAGTGACTTTACTTTAGTCACAGCTTCTGTCTGAGTGTTCGTTTGTCAAAATATATCAGGCATTAGTTCAACATAATACACATCTGATGGTCAAAACTCGCTTTAATGTTCAAACTGGCAGGGCTTAAACCACATACAAATGACAAAGCTCTGTGTGGACGCAGGTGAAAGAGGTCTGCCTTCAGGGTGCGCGCGTTTTCAGAGACGCGACACGGCTCGGCTCTGTGTCACAGAAAAAAGCTGAGCACTGAAAGGAGAAGTTTTCCGTATTGTTGTTTTTGAATAGTTCACAATCGCTTTAAATGTTGAAACTGGCAAGCCTTTAAACGCATTTACTTGACAAACTTTATGAGCACGAAAGTGAAAGCGGCTTCGGGGCTTGCGCGCGCCGTCTGTGTGTGTGTGTGTGTGTGGCAGCGCGTAGGCTATAAGAACAGCAATTAACTGACCTGTATAAACTGTGTAAAACATGCAGTTACTATAGTGATTCTGGGTATCTATAAACACAGATAACCGCTCCTGCATCTCTGTGTGCCTGCAAACTGCACTTGATGTGACTGACGGGGCGGAGTCACGTGAAAACCGAAATAACCGACATGGGAAAAATACGTCGGTTAGAGGTTCTGAATGTCGGTTTCGGTTATTTTTCGATTAATCGTACAGCCCTATGTTGCGTGCTTCTACAGCTGAAACTTAGCAGCCACAAACATGCCTGAAAACGTTTTTGGTTTCAAAGTTTAAGTTATCGTCTCAGTGTAGACTACAAAAACGTGAATTTGTGGAAACGGTTACATTACAAATCTATAGGTGCATCGTTTTCTTTACAAAATGACATCGGCAACTACTGGCCTGGCAGCATAATACAGCGTTTTTAGTCGTTTTTGCAGATCCGTGAATGGGTATCGTTTTGACATTGTTGTCTGTACATGAAAAATGCAAAGGAAAAACGTTTCCATTACGTAAATCGTTGTCATTTATTAGTTAATGCATGTTAAATTGATGAACATTATATATGCAATTCAAAAACATAAATCTTAAATTGATTTAATAAATATACAGGTGCTTGTTGAATTCAAATAAACTTACTTCTAACAAACTAATCTTGCCTCCAAACAAATCTCTGATGCCAGTAACCTGGCAAATGTTAGCAAATGTCAGTCCTTTCATTATGCACTTTTATACATAAAATCTTCCTTTCAATCACTTGTCAGGATCTGAACATAAAAAAAACATCATGCAAAACAAGCATCCATTTACCATGAGATCCATTAGCTTGTCAAAGTAAAGTGCATACGATATACTCCTAATTGAGATATAATTGGGATGCCACTAATATAACCATTTGAGCATGGTGAGCTATTACGGAATATCTGACTAGGATTGCAAAGTAGTTGTTTCTAAAATCAGAACAGTTGACAGAAACCAGACTTCTATATTTTATAACCCTATAAAGAGGAAGTTGTGATTGTTGCTGAAGTGTCGTGTCACTTTCTAGAATGAGAATAAAGAGTCAGATTTGTTGACAGAGCGAGCACATAAATGATTTGTGCAAACTCAATTTCAAGCAAATTATTGACAGACATACTAAAACGTAAAGGACCTTGCATAGATATTAATCACAAAACCAAATAGAGGTATATCAAAAATTGATTTAGCAGAACAAGTAATAGACATATCTGCTACCCCAGCACTTCCCAAAAAGGAGTTCATGAGATTGCAATAGAAATGTCAATGGCAAAATAAATGAACTTCAAACTTAGGGATTCATTTAAGTGCCCCTATTATGGATTTTTGAAAATGACCTTTCATGTAGTGTGTAACATAGCTCTAATTGAATGAAAACCTCCTGCAAAGTTTTACATCTGAAAGTGCACTGTATATAAAGTTGTTGTCTCTCAAAAGTAAGAGTCGACTCTGAGTCAATTAAACAAATTGTTTTTAAATGAATCCCAAGGCGTTTCGTTGTGATGTCAAGACGAAACTACATATTGCCGGCATTTTCAGCCTTGCTTGGCATTTTGATATACAGTTCCCCCATGTGCACCTAAATAAATTCTGCAATTAACCCTCAGAGCCCGACGGCATCGCCCACGACGTCACATGACACCTCCGATAAATATTTATATTATTTCATGAAATTTTTATCGATTTTCTTACCGTTTTTTCCAGCAGAAAGCTAACGAGCTAACCATCACGGTGGTGCCTTTGTAGCCTTTACAGAAGGTTTTCTATCCAGCCTGGAACATGTGCATCTTTTTGGAGTTGTTCAGCAATAAATCAAAACGCTTACATCCAAGATTTATCCACTTGCTCGATGCTAGCTGCCATTTTGGATGAGGATTTGACCAATGACAGGCTGATCCGTCATCCACGTTGGTGTGCGTCATTACGCATGAACCACAGCTCTGTTATTGTGGAGAGAGAGAGACGCACGGCTAGTGTTGAGGATAGAGAGAGAGAGACGCGCTGCAGTTTTGAGTAGTTTTGTGGAGAAAGTTTGAGGAAAAAGTTTGAGGAGAAGTTCCTGATAGGAACTGTTTTGAGGCTTGGCACCAGTAAATATCCAAAATCCAAAGAGGCCAAAAACGCCTGGACTTTTTTGGGAAAAATTTTAATAGTTTTGGTTCTGTATAAGTTCTCATGTTTATTCCTGAGTTCCAGGACTCCAAAGACTTGAACAAACTGTTTTCCAGAGGAAATATGCTTAGCTTTTATTTATTTGTGTGTGTTTTCAATAAATATTTGAGTGATTCAATTTCCGTTTTATGTTTTCATTTGTCTTTATGGTCCCATAACTTATTTTACATTCAGGTGACATCAATGCAACGCAAATATACTGACAGTGCAACTTGTCTTGGAAAAAAAAGAGGTGTGTCAATTGTCTGTGCACAACAGGGTTGATGTTTTACAAGCTTTTTTAGTAAATAAAACCAGGCGGAAAATTAATTGTAAAAATACCCTTAGGTCTTAACCCTCTATGGTACGCAATATGATTTCAATGAGAAAAAAAATATTTGTGGTGTATTTCCTGCTTAAAATAGGACACTATAACAATAACAATAAAAATTTTCATAACGTTTTTTTATTTTTTTTATTTTTTAAGTTTGTTGCCTCAAGGCAACATTGTACCACAACGGACAAATTTAAACATTTGACATTTTCATGTAGAAAAAAGAAATATATTTATTTAAAACATCAATTTCTTTAACCAGACACCTGAACAAACACATTTGTCCAGTTTATAATGTATTACAAATGTCATATTTAATAAAAAGTAACATTTCAAATTCAGCTGTTGCTCTCAGGCAACATTGTACCGTCGTGGAACACAAGTATTACCAAACCATCACATCAAGTTATCATGTCAAGTTATCATATCAAGTTATCGTCTCAAGTTATCATATCAAGTTATCATATCCATCTTCATCCTCATCTCCATCTTCGATCTCTCCCTGCCGGATTGTCACTATGACCTCATCTTCCTCATCACATGACACCTCATCCTCACCCTCAACAGTTGTGTTATATACCTTTTTTAAATGCTATAGAAAATGTACAGATCAACAATATGTGCAGTTATAGTATGTGAATTACTAATCGTATATGTGCACTACAAAATCATGCAAAAATGCAAATAAATTTAGAGAATTCTAGCTCTTTTCCTTACAAATATACTATATTTGTATCCACCCTAGTGTGTCTGGTATGGCCTTATGCGATTCCATTATGGTACAATGTTGCCTTGAGGCAACACACAGTTTTTTGTAATTTACTCTAAAACATTTGATGATATATAATGTAAAGTTCTTGAAAATACTTCTTTACTTACCAGTGAATGTGACTCATATTTTTTGTGGGTGATTAACTGGCCAGAAATTAGTGAAAAATGCACTTTTCATTGGAGAAAATATGGAGCCATGTGACCTGTGCACATGTGCTGAAACAGGACACAAAATGGAGCCCTGTGGGTCATGTGACAAATTTTTTGCACTTTCATTGATTAGTATTTGAGTTCTTCTTCTCAGAGATAGGTTTGACTAATAAATTGCTTTTTAATTTTATTCAAAATAAACTAAAATAGACTATGTTGCCTGGAGGCAACAACGTACCATAGAGGGTTAAAGGGTTAATTACTCTGTGACGCATTACACTGAACTAGCAAATGGCGACAGACAGCAATATTAATCAGATTACAGCACGTCACTTCTCAGACATTCTGCATGTTCAATTGGCCTGAAGTGCCATAAACTACATAGACACTTACCACTGAGGTAAGGTCAGGTCCTGCTCCAGATCCTGCTCCAGGTCGTGTTTGCAGTTGACTTTCTGGTTCATTAGCAACTCTGGACGTTTCCTCGTCGGACTCAAAATTGATGCCATACTGTATAACATTTTCAACACTTGACAAGCCGTAATCCAGTAATGGCAATGGGCGTTCCGTTTCCAACATGCGCTGCACGCAGTATACCAATCACAACTGACTGGGTCATCTGACCAATCACCGCAGATTAGCCTCACGCAAAGGAGGGATTTGGGAAAATGAATCGTTGAGCGAATCCTTTGGGAGTCATTGAGCAAATAAGGTAAAAATAAATGCATATTATAAGACAATGAAAGTGTTTTTTGACCTTGCATGCATGTAAACCTGTTGTTGGGGAGTCCCAAAGCAAAAGTAGGAACCTTTCAAATGTCATAATAGGGACAATATAAAATATAACATGTAAAGTAAAATAAACACACAAACACAGGGTCAGTAAAGTCAGTTTAGGGATTATTACACAATTAATTCCCAGGGTTTAATTACTTAATTTAATATTTCAAATTTCAAGAACAATGACACACTAAAAACTGCGTCTGATGACCAATAAAATGGCCAGTAAGAAGGCCAGTTGATAACCCAGACAGCAACATAGTGTTTCCCAGATCAGGCCCACATCTGGTATGCATGGAATCCACAAGTACCAGATGTGGCCCGGATCTGAGCCGACACTATGTTGCTGTCTGGGATCAGACTGCAGCAATGAAAACTGCTGCAGGCAATCTGTCAAATTCACAAAATTAAGTGAGGCTTTTTCCATCAATTAAAATGAACGTTCTTTCATTTGGCATTCACTAAAAGGAATTAAAAAATATCATTGGCATCATTTTTCAGATGAAGAGATTTGTTGCTGTGGAGGATGACTCATTTTAGTTACTGCCAAGAGATTATTTGCTGGAAGTACTCAGTCAAAAACTCAGAGAAGTGAGGTTAATCACTATTTTGACAGTTTTACCTGCAGTTGGTGGATTACTTATGCACAATTACAGAACCCAGTCATTCCGTAAATGCAACAACAACAACAACAAAAACAACTGAAGACCCTAGTTTGAAGTCTATTTGTGCATGCCAAAGACTCTGATTCAATGGGACCAAATGGAAAAAATAATAATTCAGAATGAGTGTTGCCATTAAGTAAAGCGTTGCAAATTAACACAATTATCATTTGCTCTGAAAGTGCTCTTATGGGAGAGCAGGAGTGGAACAGTGCTTTACAGTCAGACTAATGAAGCTTCTCGTTTAACAAGGGAATCAAATGTAGCAAGATGGAGTATTAGGTATGCGAGTGATTTATTGGCTTGGAAGATTTCATTTACTTCCTCTCTAATAAAAGTTTCAACAAGGGACACTTACACAGTAAAAATATATATAAATATAAACAGTTGCTTTTACATCCTCCATCACTCATAAGTTTTCCCGATGCTTTTCTGCATACACTGAACAAAATTCATTTAAGCGAACACACAAACATAAATCGGCTCCATCTGGGACATTATATGGAAAATCACAGAAAATCAAAATGCCCAGAAAGAGGGGTTTTTTTTGGCCTTGTACAAATCTCTGAATTTCTGGAAGGTCTGTATTAGGAACATTTTAGCTAAAACCTTTTTTTGATGGAACACAATAATGTGTTGTTCATGTCTGAATCCATACATTTGGAGGCTTGCTAAAGAATAATGTGTCAATCAAAATAGCATATGCTGAATGCTTTTAATATTCATTTGTAAACTACAGTGTTCTCTCACTGACACAACGTACTCATGAATAAAGATGAGTCTAGAATCTGAGTGTAGATATAACCATACCTTATGAATTAATATGACTATTTTAAGTAATCTCTCAAATTGCCCAGTGAACATATGGTGTGATTCTAATCAGCTCATTTAAAAGATTAGGTTTTACAAAGGATAAAGAAACTGAGAAAAGTTTCATAAATGAGTCAGCTTGTTAGCAGATGCTTTCATACTTAAAGTGACATAGAAGAAAGAGTTATTTTCGGATGTACAGTCAAAAAACTAATATCCAAATCCTAGTGAGCTGCCTCCACTGTAAAAAATTGTGCTGTAAAATAACGGTAATCTACTGGCAGCTGTGGTTGCCAGCATTATACTGTTAATTTACAGACCTCTACTGTTTATTTACAGCTCTCCTTTTTTACAGTATGTTACCGGAATAATACCATGAAAGGTAACTCTTTTCATTTGAAAAACTGATTGCTTCAAACTGTTCTCATTTTAAAACTAGCATTCATAAGGTGTTTGTACTGTAAACATTTAATTTGAGTCCACTGAAAAGGAACATTTCTTAATATAAACTGCAAACACGTAATGTGTAGTAGTGAAAGTAGATGACTTTAACTTCAATTTTTACAGTTCATCGCTAGCAATAGCACACATGTATGTGATAAATTACTCAACAAACAGCTCATAACTGCATTAGCAAACACAGTCACTGACTTTAAATAAAGCATCAGACAGCATTTTATCAGTGTTTCTCTGCTCATCCTGTACTGAAGCACAGGCTCTACTCTCCAGCACAATGGTGACCCACAAAACAAATTAATTAAACTAAAAGATCTCTTCTATATCATCTTGTGCAACAACACATAGAAACAGTTCATTTTAATATTTACTCTCCTTATCAGTTACAGACTTTGCACAACTTTTTTCGATTAACTTTCACTACTATTTCAGTGAAAATATCTTGATTCATCTGGTAAATCCGACTGTTACGTTTTACAGTATATTACTGTTTTTTCTTTGATTTTACGGTAATCTACTGGCAGCTCTGGTTGCCAGTAAACTGCTGTTTTTTTACAGTACATTTACAGTAAATTAATTTACAGTTGTTTACCATTAATTTTCATCTAATTCCTTTAACCCTTTAAACTCCACAGCAAAATCTTCAGTTTTAAATGAACACTTATATGTGTCCACACTACAGAGTGTTAGAGTAATTGAAGCATTGTTGAAGTTAATGAGATAATTAAGATATTAATTAAGTGATAATTGAGAATTAGTGATGAGCACCTGCTGTTAACAAGCAGAACCACTCAAGGAAAGAGAAGTACAACTGACTTCAGCCACAGCCTTAAGGCTGCAACATACTCCGCAAGAACAGAGAAAAAAGTTCTCGCTCCCAGGGCTGTGAGAACAAAATGACGTCATTTTGTTCTCGGAGCCCTGGTTTGGGAGTTCTCACAGCTCGTTCTCGACACATCGTCTGAGCAGAACTTTTTTCTTGTGGGTGTCCGAGAACTATTGTGTGATTGGTCAGAATTTTAAAGTGAGCGCGGTTAATGCGGAGAAACGGAGATGTTCTGCACCTGCTTTATTCATGAAGTATGGAATGTCCTGGCCAGAACGAACTTTGTTCTTGTTCTTGCCACCTCGAGAAAACGAACAAATTTCTTTGTTCTTGCAGAGTATGTTCCAAGCTTAAGATGAAATCAACTGAAAATAAAAGAAGACATTAATTCATCTCATTCAGTGTCTATTCCCTAAACAAAACCTTTTTTTTAATATATACATCTCATTTGACCCCTATTTTTCATTACCAAAACTGTGACAGTTTGTAAAATATCAAACAGTGATTAGGAATCAGTTATGAAGGATTTATAAACTCTTGAAATACATAAATGGTTTGTTCTATGGTGCCATTTAGACTCACGTAGACATGAAGAATCCGCATATGAATCTCAACAATGGTGACAGTCAAAAAAAAAGATGAACAGATCAACTCTGAACATCACAAAACACTACCAAAAGTCAACACAAAAACAACACCAAAAATAAAGGTAAATATTAAGAATTATAGAAAATAACCAGGCTATTCATCAGCATAATTTATTCATGCCACAATGCATGCTGGGAGTCATGGATGATTTTTGCACAATGCCTGTACCCAGCATGCATTGCAGAATGAAGCTTTTGATTGTCACCATTGTTGAGATTCATACGCCAATTCTTGATGTCTATTTGAGTCTGAATGACTTTGGTATTCAAAATGTATTGACCACAAGCTTTTTTTCCTGTCCTTAAATTTATCCGGTTGTTGCAACATTGATGGAACTCATGCTGTAAAATTATTGGGTTAACGTAAAATAAAACTTCATTTATATCATTATAGATTAGATTAAGGAAGGAGCTCAGTGAATCAGACCTTTAATAAATAGTCAACATCATCTGTTTACATTTTCTTTCGGCTTTGCATGCTATAACAAATGTATTTAAAACTCAAAGTTAGAGCAGTTATAGAAAAAAGCTAATATTATTATGTCATGGTTCAAGAGCCCAACTAAAGCAAACACTAATCACCATAATGGTAACGTCAAAATAAGTTCTGTAGACGTCTGAGAGAAATAAAGTCAGTCTGGTTAGTAATTTGTGAAGTTGGTAATGCTGTTTGTGGAGTTGTTTAATCCTCCTCTGCTGAGATCTTCAGAGATTTAATATCTTCTTTTATCTTCAGTTGATGAAAGCAACTTTTTTCTGTTCATGTATCTCTTTCCTTCGGTGATAACAGCAGGTGTTCATCAGGTGTTTGAATTCACTCACTTATTTTCGCTCACTATCAGTAAACTAGTGTAAGGAATAGTGAATGAGGGTATAGGGTGTGATTTGGAGCACAGCCTCTGAGTGTCGACTTTGAGCACTGTTAATTCACGGTATATTCCTGTTGGCTATTTTCTCGAAAATTACAAATATTACCCAGAATGCATTGTTTTCTACGGTATATTACTGTTTTAATGGAAAACAGCATTTTACTGTCAAAATGTCGCCCTTTTTTTACAGCATTTTTTTACAGTGTATACAGCAGACATGAGGAATAAGCTGTTATTTTTTTTTTAGCACAATTATGCTCCCTTCTTTTATTTTGTCCAAAATTGTAAGTCAGTGTTGCATGCATCCTTCACACAGACAATCCCAGAATGCTCTCCAAGGCTGTTTATTTGATCAAAAATACAGTAAAACAGTTATATTGTGATACAGTTAAATTACTACTACATAACTAGTTTGTATTTTAATATATTTTAAAATATAATTTATTAATTATGTAGTCTTCAGTGTCCCATGATCCTTCAGAAATCATTCGAATATGATGATTGTTCAAGAAAACATGATTAATGTTGAAAATATTGGAAACCATGATACACTTTTTTCCAGGATTCTTTAAATAGAAAGTGCAACATTTATTTAAAATGGAAATCTTTTGTAACATTATAAATATCTTTACTGTCACATCTTACTGGCACCACACTTTTGAACAGTATTGTAGTATAGTTTATTTTCATATAATTGAGTATATGCAGTACAAAATACTTAATGCTTTCAATAACTAAAACACTGATTAAAATAGATCAAATAAAAAAATAACCAAGTATCTGTGCATACTATTACAGTATTAGCTTAGCAATGTGATAAAATATTTGTATCGTATTGAAATCATATTGATTCTAATAATTAATTAAGCCCAATAAAAAAAAAAAAATACATTTATTTTCACCACATTGAATAAAAAAACAAAACTGGAAGAAAAAAATTTGTCAAAACGATTATTGGTCAGTTTCTGCTTATGAAACTATTTCATTTAGAATGCTGCGAACTGTACACTGTAAAAAAGTCAATAAAAACAGGGCATAATGTACTGTATAAATATGAAGGAATTCTCCTTATTGTTTTTTACAGGTGTTTTACCTGTATTTTGAATTACACATTGCATCAGTTTGTGTTTTAAGGGTTAACGAAAATTTCCGTAAAAATTACTGGATAATGTCCTTGCAGAAAATGAGCAGTACATTTTTTGTTTTTATTTTTTCACAGTGTAGGCAGTAGACAGCAAGCTCACTAGGTTTTGTGTTTGTCTGTAAACTGTGGATAGCCTGCTAACACATCAGTCCAGGTACAGTATAGCAGCTGAAATATTCCCTGCTCTCTTCCTGTCTATGCTGATGCTCATTGGTAAAGACTAAGAGGCAGCGTTGCTCCAGGAACAGGCTCCATTTCTCTGCAACGCTTTGTGAATTCAGCTCTTGAACTGATACCAAAGGACTGAAAGCTTATGCTCAGGACAAAGAGGGTTTCAGACCCATAAATGATGTGTCATTGCCGCTACTGTTGTTGAGGCTGCAGGGGTTTTAAATTCCTCTGCTCGCACTGACAGTGTTTCCTTACTGATCTTTCTCCCTTTCTCTCCGTTTGCCTCATCTTACGCCTTGCTCTGAGATCCCTTTTCTGATTTCCAAACCACAGCTTGGACTTTTAGATCAGAATGTCTAACACCAGGGGTTTTGAACTTGACATGTGCTTCTTACTTGCTTCCAGGGTGTTTAATGCCATAAAGCTCTAGATTTGACAAGTGCCCCGCTCATTTTCATTTGCTGTGTATTTTTAAAAAAGGCCCGGTCTCTGCAACTCTGACATGTGACAGGTAGCAGGAAAATAAAGTCCAGATGCTTGGAGCCACCTCTAAACTGTCAAATAATGTTTCTCTCTCCTAAACAAGGGGTTTTGTTTGCAATCGTTTGGTGCTTGCATCATAGGACCTCATTCTTGGCAGTGAGGCCTGGCATGCTCCCATAGGGCTCTGCTGACTCAGTGCATTCGGTATCTCTGCTGTTCCTAGCCTGCGGCTATCTCTGTCTGTGTGTTCACACTCGCTGTGTCTTCAGGGGGTAAAGGAGAGTTCATTTCTGTGATGTTATGGCAGCTGCCCTGCTTTCAGCAGGTCAGGCAGAAGTAGATCAAGGAGAGTGTAAAAAGATTTGGAACATGCAGACTAAATCATGAGATTCAAATGAGGAATGCGAAGCATTTAAAATAAATAATTCCACTTTTTTTAAATCAAAGGAATAGCTCAGCCAAAAATGTAAATGCTGGAACACAAAATAAGGAATTCTTAATGAGCATTATACAGCATTTAACGACTCTTCATTTATCAACTGTTTCAAGATCCAAAAAGTTTTTTAAAAAGATTCAAAATAAATCATCCACACAATTTGTCTGTAAAACAACTGCACCATTGACCAACAAAAACCTGGTCTAAAGTCAATAGTGCAGTATTTTTTGTGTTATTTAAAGGGCGTGTTAGTAATATGCGCCTGTATGCACAACGTGCATATCCTCTTTTTGTTAGTCACGCACTGGGCACAAACATTTTGAAATATTAAAAATCAAAGGATTCCTCTCTGGAGAAGCATTCAGTCTTTCCACTCGCAAATTCCACCATGTAAACAGCGAACCCGCCATGGTGCAAGCACAATTGGCTTTTAAAGGGAATGGGAGATGAGACTCTGATTGGTCTATTGCATGTTATGCCCAAAACACACCCATTAATGGTTCGTTTCCACTGAGCGGTACGGGTCAGTACAGTTCAATACGGTACGCAATTTTTTACATTTCCATTGTCAGAAGTTGTGAATGGTACACTCTTAAAAATAAAGGTTCTTAAATGGTTCTTTGTAAGGGTGTATAGTTCCATGAAGAACCTCTAATATCCAAAGAACCTGCACAAAAGGTTCTTTATAGTGTACAAAGGTTCATTTACAATATAAAATCTGTCTGTCTAATTTATTTAAAAAATAAAAAAATAAATAAAAATTCTGTTCTGTGCTAGACTAACTGAGACTTGTTACAGCACTTGCATATTGCTGATATTGTTGCCCTTCGACTGCTCTACCTGCTTCTATTGCCCTCATTTGTAAGTCACTTTGGATAGAAGCGTCTGCTAAATGACTAAATGTAAAATGTAAATGTAAAATGGTTAGAATAAAATGGTTCTTTAAAGAACCTTTCACAAAACGGTTCACCAAGGCACACCAAAATTTTTTCTTCTATGGCATCGCCGTGAAAACCCCTTTTTGTTTCTTCCTGGCACCTTTATTTTTAAGGGTGTACTCTAATTCCGAACCATACCACACCACTTTTTTGGCACCCTTCCGTTGGGGTACCTAGCACAGTAGTCCCGTACTAAAGGGTGGAGCTAGACTCACTGCAGAGCATTGATTGGTTGGCAGAGAATCGTCACTTCCGTGTGTTTTTCCAAATTTTTTTCCAAACCAACTAGACCATGCGTCTGGCGCGTAGACCGTTTTTTCTGCTGTTAAACTAGCAAAAGTGGATTCAGACATGCCCTAAGTGCACCTGCGCCATGCGCTACAGACCATACGCTCAGATCGTTAAAATAGGGCCCACTGGCCATAAAGGCGAAATAAAAACTGATGCCACGTGGAGTTTGTTTTGACACATGAGACTAAGTTAATGCGCTATAAACTAACATGAATGTTGAAGGTATAATTAATATATTAATATTATTTATATTTTAAAAGTACAGTACATTTTCATGGTTCAGTACTGTTTTTAAATATTTGTAATAAGGTTCATCGCTGTTTTATGTTATGTTTTTTTTTTTTTTTTCATTCAGTATCCATGTAAAAAACTATCGGTTGATTAATCAGTTATTGACCAGCCTGGTCCAACGTAGTTATCATTATGGGTAAAATCCACTATCAGTCGAACTTTTCAACTCTGAAATGGTCTTCCATTATGAGGTGCCTGCATATTCTACTCTTGTGTTACAAAATCTAAAATGACTTAATAGTTATTTTTTAAAGCCTAATAAATGTTGAAATTGATATTGCTTTCAATTTAGATAGACAGACAGACAGACAGACAGACAGAAAGATAGATAGATGGATGGATGGATGGATGGATGGATGGATGGATGGATGGATGGATGGATGGATGGATGGATGGATGGATGGATGGATGGATGGATGGATGGATGGATGGATGGATGGATGGATGGATGGATGGATGGATGGATGGATGGATAGATAGATAGATAGATAGATAGATAGATAGATAGATAGATAGATAGATAGATAGATAGATAGATAGATAGATAGATAGATAGATAGATAGATAGATAGATAGATAGATAGATAGATAGATAGATAGATAGAGACGTGAGAGACAGTACAAATATTGATATAAATTGGATTAAGATGGCATTAAAAAAGCCTAGGACAGGGATTGAGAACAGTCCCGTATGCTAATGTTTATCCCGTCATTACATATATTCTTCTTTCTCTAAGGAGAGAACTGCCATAAATTGTGCAGTCCAGGTAACCCATCATTTACCAAGTGGGGATTTGCTTTGGGAAATGGCATTAAGACAGAGACCCGTATGCATAATTCACCAGGCAAACTTGCAAACATATTACTCACCATCAGAAAAGGTTCAGCAGAGATTTATGTATCAATAAAATGGCCTTAAAAATATATGTCGCCAGTGACATTTGAGTCTAAGACAATTTGCAATGCAAACAGGCGGTAAAAATATAGAATGGCACTTGAGTTTTAAAAGATGCGGAGAATGCACGATGCTCTCCGGAGGGAGTTATTTGTTGACAAGTAGCATGGAGAAATATATTATTTTGTAAATGACCAGGAGCGTGCAAATTACACGTCATCAGTATAGCGTTTCACCTTTGTGAGTTAGGATGGATTGCTTTCACATGAACAGTACCCTTGACCACCTCTTGCAAGACCCTGTAAAACACAGTTGTTGTTTATCACTGTTTTGAAGCCAGGACTGCAGGGAGGAGAAAGACAGGACAAAGACCCAAGAAAAATGAGAAAGAGAAAGGGGTATTTATATAAAGACAGGGTGAGAAAACAAAGATGGAAAGAGCTAATAAAGTGTGTAGCGGACTCGACCAGGCTAATAAATAATCAAGAAAGGCCTCATGAATTTAACAAAAGGACAACAGGAAGCTGAACCTGGTTGCAAAACTTCAGACTCCAAACTCCAGAACTCCATTTATAGGATGAGTGCAGGAAGGATCATCAGTATTTAGGTCCATTTCCAGGTAAATGGAAGTCCATTTGAAATGTGTATATCTGCTAAAAGGTATTTGTCAAAGTTTAGGAGCACTATCAGCATATAGATGATCTCAAAGCTGATCTTCAAGCCTGTGCAAAGCCTCTTTAGGTTTGATCATTCAAGATGCGTGCCAGTGGACAGCAGTGCCAAGCTCAGGGGCGAAGGCTATCACACCTGAGTACATCTGAATCACAGCCAAGCTGTTCTTATAGTTTTCATTTTGTCTATAATGCTGAGTCATCAGATTGCTTTTACTCAAGTCCTCACTCCTTTCCCTGGTTTCACTCATCTACTTCTCCTTGTTCCACATCCATCTCATTGTGCTGCTGTCAGTCTGAGCGACACTTGTGAGAATTAAGCTTAATATTAAGAGCAGTGATCAATGCCTACAAATGGATATATATCGGTGTTTCACTCAAGCTTTTGACTCAGAGGGTGATTAAAGAATTCTCTGGTTATATTTTGGTGCAGGGCAATCATTGTAAAGCAGCTCTACACGATTATGCGGTCGATACTCAGAAAGCAACAAAGACTGGTATATAAGAAAATACCACAGATCAAATGAGTTCTTAACTCGGCAATCTCATAGGTTAACAATAAAACTTGGCAGCATGTTGATGAGAACATTGCGATGTCAGAAATCAATCAGGGGTTAGGGCAAAATGCCACCAAAATCAGCAGAAAAAAGCCCTTATAATGAGTTTTCAAAGGTTTGGTGGTCAGTACTTTGTTTTTTTGTTTTTTTTATAAATTGTTCATTGCACTGAATTGATCAAAAATGACCGTGAAGACATTTATAATGTTATAAAAAGTTATATTTTAAATAAATGCTTTCTATTAATCACAGTTATAATGGTTTTCAACATAATAAGAAATGTTTCTTGAGCAGCAAATCAGCATATTAGAATGATTTCTGAAGGATCGTGTGACACTGAAGACTGGAGTAATGATGCTGAAAATTTAGCTTTGCATCACATGAATAAATGTCATTTGAAAATATTAAAATATAAATATATATTTTTTAAAAGAGTAATACTACACTGTAAAAAATTTCAGGCCTCTCCAATTTAAAATTTTCTAGTGACTGATCACATATAAAATTTTCAGTTGGCCAAATTACATTTCTGTGAATTGGTGCAATTTAATTCACAGAAATTCAGTTTGGCCAACAAATTTTTTTTTATTTGATCAGTCGCTAGAAAATTTTAAATTGGAGACCTGAAATTTTTTACAGTGTATTTCACAATATTATTGTTTTTACTGTACTTTAGATTAAATAAATGCAGCCTTTGTAATATTTAATCTTTAACCTTTGTCTTCTTTCTAATATAATTCACAACAAAAAAAAAAACTTTTAAAAGCTAGTCTATATAATTGAAATATTTGTGTGTGTGTGTGTGTGTGTGTGTGTGTGTGTGTTTATAGTAGTTTAGTCATATATGCATCTCATTGAATTTATTTCAAGCAATATCTTTATTAAATTAGCTTAGATTCAATTAGGTCCACGTATTTCATTTTGAAGCTGAAATATTGTGAAATCGGTTCCAGGGGGCAAATATTGCCAAGAAAGTTCTGATACTGCTTTATTGACTGACCTTTCTTCTCTTCAGCACTTCTAGTGACTTCCATTCTGGTGGAAAAGGTGCACTGATTGTCTGTAGATTCTATCTAAATCAATGGCACTTCTGGCTACTAGAGGAACCAATGTTTATCAGCTGAAGGAATAGTGTAGCGGTACAGTCTGTGCCTCTGATATACTGTCTAAAGTAAAAGCCCTTCGGATCTAAAAGCAAAGTGACATGTTTGCCAGGGTTTAAACACGTTGTTTATCCTCCTGTTTATTTGCTGTATGTTCTAGTCAATACGACATTGCAGCGTAAACACTATGGGATCAGGAGCTTTTCAGTGTCCAAAGTTTGTCGAAGACGTACCCACCAGAGAAACGGTCATTTGAGTGACTCAAACCCCAAGCTAAGCTTCCTATTAACCAGCCAGCCATCTGGAACAACTGCCTGCAGCTTTGTGCTGGTGGCCTGAGCTCCCATCCCATGCATGTCCTCCATCACAGCCTGGCCCTGGGCGGGAGGCAGAGGGTAGGAGGGAAACTAACCCGCACGGATGGAGCTTAAGCCCCAGAGAGACCTCGGGCAGACTGGATTAAATGCCAATCGTGTCTGTCACTTAAATCTCCCAACAGTCATGAGAACTCCATCCCACTGTTGGGCTGTAGCGACACATTTATTTCTCCTTATCTTTTCTCCAAACAGATTGTAGACCAAAACAATAACTGTTTTTAAAGTGGTAGTTCACCATAATGTGAAATTCTGATGTCATGATCTTCCCATAAACCCATTATAATAAATGTCCTATTTAACTGTGGCACTGTATAAATAAGAAAATAAATATGGATTAATCCTTATTAAAGCTACAGTTTATTTTCTGTTACTTGTGTTCTTTGAGTAACATTAATGACAGACATCACAGCAACTGGTTTATTTGACTGCTGTCACTTTAAGATCTGCTGCTACCGAATATGATGTAGATGTGACGCGCTGTCATGCGCATCTTTCACAACTCTTTAAGTTAATTTAAAGGCCTGTACACACCGGGACGAATATCGTGTGCGCTTATTGCCAGCGTTTTTCGTGATGTTTTTCAGCGCATCTTGAGTGTTCACACCCAAGCGATTTTCACTGGCAAATTCAGTAGATATCGCTCCAGGTACATAAGCTGGTGCTGTGGTACTTTATACTTCTAACACTAGCTTGTCACACAGAAGAAGAAGAGAGACAGTATTTACGTGCTTGCCAAAACCATAGACATATTATTCACACACTTTTTGCTAACTGGCAAGCAGCATTATCAGCTCATCTTCTTCTTTGTCTAATTACTACTTCTTCGTCGTATCAATGTGTGCTCGGCAAGACCGTTTTGTACTTGAGCGCCACCAAGTCGTGTTTTACTGTCACTGCAGTTCCAGGCACGTGAACAAAAGCGCTGATCTCATTGGTCGGCCAGTTTTTAACGTGCCGCGGCAAAATAAAAAAACAAACCCGAGACTTTTTTTTTTTTTAAATGATGCTTTTATGCCTGCCGTTTTGCGCGTCGGTGTGCACACTCACATTGGCGCCCTTTGTTTAGTCACGAGGTGTTAAACGTTCACGAAAATCGTCCCGGTGTGAACAGGCCTTAAGACGTCCAGGCCTCTGACTGGACAGAGAGTCTACAGCTTGCAAATGCTGGACAAAATTAATCAAAGATGTGTTGAGAAAATTTGTTCTATTTATTGAAACAGTGCAAACTGTAGCTTACAAGCCTTTGGAAAGTAAATAAAGTGCAGTATTGTATGTCGCTGGTTTGTAAAACATGCGTAACGAGCTCCCATTCCTCGTTGAGAAAGTGGGCTGTGACGGTGACATATGCTTCAGTTGTGTGCGAGGTCCAGCCATCGCACGTCAGGGCAACTCTCTCCGCGCTGGCCAGGGAGGATTTAACGTGTGCCCTTGTCTGAGCGTACAGCCTGGGAATGCAAACCTTGGTGAGGTGTTCGCAGGTTGGAATTAGATAGCGGGGCTCGATCGCGTTCACCATGCGCCTAAAGCCGGCGTTTTCCACCACCGAACTCATTCTCAAATCCTGACAAATAAAGTAGGCAATGGACTCTGTAATTTTCTGCGACCTTGGTGATGCAGAATGTCCAGAACATCCGCCATCAATGTCCAGCATGGTTTGTTTTGGGTCACGCGGCCGCAGCTTCTTGGGGTCCTCCGTTAGCATTACCTTGTTCGGGTTGTGACGTTTTAGGTGGGCTCGTAGGTTGGTGGTATTTGCAGAGTATTTCACGTTTGTGTCACACAGCTTGCAAACCGTGATGCTTTTGTCTAAGTCGTCGCTTTCCTTCTTCTTTTTAAACCCAAAGTGCTCCCACACATTTGCTTTTAAGCATGAAGGTGCTGGATTTATGTCCGCCGCCATTTTCTTGAATTTCCTCGCTCTGACTCCATAAACAGGAAGAGGTAGACGTCTGCGTCTGTGTAAAGTTAGTAGTACGGGTAACTTTCTCTACAGCGACACTAGCTGGCTGACCAAATCGCTCTTCCTGCAACGTGAATTTGAATGGGACTTATGTATCGATACTCGCGGCTTAAAAATCGATACTTTCTTGGGAAAAATAATATCGATTTATATCGCAGAATCGATAAAATTGCTCAGCCTTAATAGACAGGACATTCACAGACAGCGCATTCTCTTTTGTCGCACTTGAATGGTTCAAAAGTATTATATACAGAGCATGCCTGTGCCAAATACACTCGAACAAGTTTTGGAAAGTAGTTTTTTCGAGTATGGCCCTGTATGATGTCATGAAGGGCAGAGTTCCTTGTCCACTTCTCCTGGATGAGCGTGTGTGCACGTCAACCAGAGTGAGAGCAAGAGTATGGCAATCAACGAGCTTCATTCGGGTTACGGAAGCCGTCGGCAGCGCTGTCATTTCGTTTTTAGACCACAAAATCAACAATGTCACTAAAGAAGTGTGTTTTTGGTTGTGAGGGACAGATACCCTTGTTCAGCTTCCCAAATAACCCAGCGTTAAGGAAACAGTGGATGCAGTTTGTTTTCCCAGAGCAGCAACGAGTTCTGCAAGTGTGTTTGTTTGTTCTCGGTCATGAGCCGAAACCGCAGGCGGTGAGTGAAACTGCATCAAATGTCTGTGTTTTGTTGGCCATCGGCGCATAAGTGCATATAATGTGAACACCACGAACGTATAGCGAATCGAAATTTATCCAGGGATAATTCCATGATGTATTGTGTGTGTGTGTGTGTGCACGTGACTCTTTAGCTTCACCCACTGCACGGCTCCACGAGCTTGGCTGTTTTCAAAAAGAATCGGTACAGCGTATGTCTTTTATACATTTGACAAAATGAAAGACGAAAGTGTGTTATGTACCCTTTAAATATAGTATTGCATAGCTGTTTTGTAACATTCATTTATGTCAATTAGTAATGTTTGCTTTTTTCCACCACAAAAAATAAAGCAAGTTATAGTCTGAATTGTGAGATTTAAATTCACAATTTAGACTTTTGTTCTCAGAACTGTGAGATAAAATGCCTGGAACAAGCTTTATTAATACCAACCATTACAGAAAATGCACACATGCAAATACAAACTAATACAAACACTCATGCACAATGCCATTGGCCTGTTTCGTGGTTTGCAGCCCCGCAAGATTTACAGTATGCTGCTGAGTACATAGGGGAGGAGAGAAGCAAGAATTGCTATGCTATCATACTTAAATTCCCAAAAGAATCCCAACAATCCATTTACCTTAATTAAAACAGCTTTGACTTCTATGCCTAATAAAATATTACTCACACCATACAGTCACCACACACACATGCACACACCTGTGCCATCGACACAATTAAAATAGCACCACCCCCGCGTACCATTGAGTGATAAACAGATTTTAGATTAAGGTCTTCATCCAGATGAGCTCCATCTTTCTTTCTGGAGTTTGCCACAGTTGCAGCTGCTTATCAGTTAATCATGTTTACGACAGGCCTGACAACTAATAACTTTCCCAGGGAGTTTCGTCTCCCGCCTCTTAATCGGCGGCGGCAGCTCGGCGAGCCATATGCTCACTGATTATTGAAGGTGATGAGAATGGGGAACGTCGGGCAAGGCTCAGGGAATGCTGTCAGGCTCAGGCGCCGTGTTATCAGAGGCCAACATGCAGGTCAGGGCTCCAAACGTAAGGCTTGACACATGCTAATGAAGCAAGCTCTCATCAAGAATGCGGCTCATCGCGGCCCGTCGAAAAACGACCAGAGGAGCGTTCTGGACTCTCCCGGAACCGCGGGAGCAGTCATATCCCATTATGTCAGCTCGGAATAAGCACTGACCCTCACCATCACACGGACGACCCACGTCGTGACAGCTTGTCTTGATCGCGAGCACAGGTGGAGGAGGAGAAGAAACCGGCTGATGAGCTTGGACTTTAAAGCAGCATCTTTGCGGGTGTAAGTGAAAGGGGAAATGCTGCATAACCTTGATAAAGTCATCTCTCCCGTGCCAGCGTTTCAGGTCTATGGAATTAGTCGAAGACAACGGGTGTCAGCGAGAACGATTCTAAATTGAATTAGTCTGACAATGACTTATAGAATGATGTAACTTGTAATCAATGAAACTTTGAAAGACAGACAGTGGAGACAGTGAATGCAATCATATAATAGACATTTTCCGAAACGATGGTTTTCATAACTTAATAGTTTGACATATACTAATGCTTGAACTTAAAATAATAGAAAATTGCCAATCATTTAACCATCCTCTTTGTTGTTCCAAACCCAAATGACATTTATTTTTCAGAGGAACGCAAAAGAAGAAATGAAACAATTGTACAATTTGTTTTAGTTTTTTCCATACAATAACAATAAATGGGGACTTAAACGTACAAGCTTCAAAAAGGATGCAAAAAGAATAAAACTTTCATAAAAGTGGTTCATACCTAACACAGTGTCTCGCAACGCTGGTCCGAGTTAAAATTGTTTGGGGAAAACTTTACAGTAAGGTTTCTATTTCTTAACATTAGTCTATAGTCATAACAGTACACTAATAACAATAGTGTAATTACGTGGTGAAGTAAATACTACTGAAAAAAACTAATGTAATTTCTACATGAAAAAGTTAGTTCAGGCAAGAATTGACAAAACTAAGTCAATTCTATATTAGTACTCAATTTAAGTTTGTAGAAAAAAAAGCGTAAATATCAACGTGATAAAATTAAGTTAATTTACTCAACTTTTCTGATAATGGTGTTCCCATCATGGTTGATTTTTGCGCTGTTTTCCAGCTCTATTTACACTTGCTTTTGTCGGTTAAGTAACTTGCCATTTTGTGACATTTGGAGTTCATTTTCTACTCAAAATGACATATTCATAATCAAAAACGATCCATCTATTTTACCATCACTGTGTATTGTGTACCAAGTATTGAGGTCTCTGTGTTCATTTGCCGCGTTATTACTATTAAATAGATGTGTTATCTACACACAATATCTATTGTGTCATTTACTTAGATGTTTCTAATTAAAGCATACACTTTAAAAGTGTGGTTTAATTCAGTGTTATAATGTTTGAGTAAAAAGTATTTCAAAGGAAACTTCAACTAAGTAGAAACTACTCAACCTTTTACTGGCCAAGTCACTTATTTTCTTTGTTAATTTGACTTAACTTAGTTAAGTAGAGTTTACTTAATTCCATATGTGAAATTTACTTGAAAAATATGCGTGCAAAAACTTGACAAAGAAAAATTAAGTAAATTTTACTTCTTTTTTTTTCAGTTAACATTAGTTAATAACATTAGTTAAATACATACCAGTAGTTAACATGAACTAACAATGAACAATATTTCTACAATATGTATTGGTCTTAATTGATGTTAATTCCTACATTACGAATTACTAATACACATAAAAAAATAATAATAATTTATGTAAACATTAGTGAATGCATTCTGAACTAACATGAATGCATATTGAGCCATTTAAATTTTAACTAACATTAACAAAAGTTAATCCATGCTGTAAAAATATGTTGCTCATAGTTAGTTCATGTTAACTGCATTTACTAATTATAACAAATGAGACCTTACTGTAAATTGTTAATACAAATTTGTAATTAAATTATATGAATAGGAAAATGATGATCAAAAATATTGTATTTTTTATCTTTGAATAATGAATTAGTTAATAACAGCTTACATGACGTGGAATGGAAATACAACTTGAAATCTTTAAAGCTTCACTGTTGTCTTTCTAGAGGCCTACAGTTCTGGAATTTAGAGTAAATATTTCTGAAAATCCCATACATTTGAGATAAATATTGAGCGAATCTGAGAATAATCTCCAAGGACAACAAACTTGCATAGGATCGATATTTTTAGTCTGGAGCACGCCTTCTCAGACTGGCAAATTTAGTCTAGGTAATTTGCCCAGATCCACCAACGCTAATTAAATGCAAATCATCAAATGAACTCCTGCTGATGGGTTGGTTTTCCTTGAACTTTGTTTAATCCAATCCTTTAATTGCTTAACAGGATCAATCATGGAACCTTAATTAGCCTAAATGTCCAGATGTGTTTAAGTCATTCAGGTTATGGAGATTGGAAAAACGTAATGGAGGCTGGCAGTCTGGGGCTGTCTGGGAATTCATCTACTGCAGTCAGTCTTCTCCTTGAAATGCAGCGTGAACGCTTCCCTCTCCCTGCCATTCCACTTTATCTCTGTGCCGTGAGATCAGTCAGTGAACGAATGCTATTTTGCTCTGCTAAATAATTTTACATTAGACCTACTGCTTCCAAAATTTGTATGACGCAACTTGCACAAGTCTCCGTTTAAATCAGCCACATTTTGACCGAATGACTGGGCTGGAACTGCAGAAATGATTCTGTAATTGAGTGAAACTCAGAGCAGTCTCCTGCAAAGACTCTAGTTGAAGAGAGATATGTGTTTCACAGGCGCCGCTTGACTGGGATGAGTTTGACTTCAGGTCACCTCAATCTATGTTGAAGTGACGGGGGTTTCTAAAGTGTTGACATAAGCCTTCTCCATGCGGTGGAATCAAGGGCGTAGGCTTGCCTTTAACATTGTAGGGACATTTTAAAATCAATCAAACTATACAGATGCACCATGCTTTCGCCTACACAGTGAAATGACCTATTACAATTGATCAGATGTTTATGTTTTTTTTTTTAAATATGAAGAAGCCATTATTGTGGGCAGGGACCCGACATATGATTCAACAACACTTTGGGCGATCAAAGATTGTTTATCTCTTCCCCATACTATCCTATAGGCACAGCATATTCGGAAGCAATCAAATCTAATGTGTGCGTTTGTGTGTATACATACATATTATATACATACAGACTGGACTTGACATTAACACCTGCCAAATGCGGGTGTATTTCAGCAGTGGCGTGTAACGCAGTCACTCCTACTAGCCACTTTGGCGGGTTGAAATGTATAAATATTATATAAATTTTTCAATTGTAATCTTTTAAAAAGGCAACAGAAATAATAAACTAAACATATAAACATATTTTTCAATACATTTCGATACTGAAATATCTGGAATACTTCCAGTACTCATTTTCCTCAGAATAGATACATGATACCAGATGCGCTTTCTCTCTCTCATCTCTCCGACAGCGAGTTGACACACAAACCCGCCTCCCCTCATTCACTCCTTTAATTTGCTCTGGATGAATATTGTTGGTGTTACAGGGCTTGAATGTCGGCGTGGGATTGTGTGTAATGTGCATAATTTTACTCATTCCCACAGATGTTGTGCTCACACCCACACTGCACGCGCATAAAGCCGCCTCTCAGAACTAAATTGAGTTCTGCTTATTGCGCTTAAACAATCAAATACACACAAAATAATGTCAAAATGCCGGTCTTGGCGAGTATTCACATAAACATAGTCAGTTATGTTTTAAGAGGACGGAAACAGTTGAGAAAGAAAACATATGTGTAACAGTATAATGGATCCGTGTGTCAGGTCTTGAAGTGATAACAGCCTTATATACCTGCTGCCAAATCATGAGATAACATAAAAAATATCTACATGGCAGTTTTTCCCCATGCTATCGATGTCAAAATTGTGGCCAGTGAAAATGCTGAATGGCTTGTAACTTTGGAAAATCACTAGCCACAGTGGCTGGTGAGCAAAAATGTTAATGTAAAGGTTATTGTAAGTAAGAATCTATTCAAAATATAAAAACATGACAATCAATTAACATAAATTACATTTTATGACATTAAGTAGATCGTTATAAATATTGATATGGATTATTCTGAAGTCTCTTATACCCAAATCTACACTGACGTAAAGATCTTTTTAGGGGAAGACTATGGGTTTAAAATACAACTTGAAATAAGCATTCAGATGTGCAGAGATTGTTTCACGCGTTCCCATCAAGATAAGACACAAACACACATTCCTCTGTTTGCTTTCCTCATTCACTCACTGCATATAAAATACTAAGTATACAGTGCATAGTACATTAGATAGTAAATATGTAACCCAACCTGATTTACCAAGGCACATTTCATTGGGGACAACTCAGATGGAACCTGCACGTTAAGAGCCTGAAGTTACTGCTGAGATTTTATAACCGTTGCTTAAATTTATGACTCTGAATCATTTTCACATTTGCTTCTTGATTAGAACAGGCAGGTTAAATTTCACCAGCCGTGTCTCGCTCTATATGAACCAGTCTGAAGTGTCTCTTTGATTTTATTTGGCTTTGAAAAAGGCTGTTTCGGCTGAGAGCATCCAGGGATAAGAAGTCAACTGCTTTTCCATCAACACCTCCCCTGCAGGAGTATCAAGTCTGGCAGGCTTTAAGAGCTACTCCTTCCTTTGGCCTCCTTCGGCCACTCTTGGTGTGCCAGCACCTCCAGATCTATTGTGAGCTAACTGAGAAACCTGGCAGGCCTGGCTAACTGTTTACACTTGATGCACTTGAAAGCTGCCAAACTACCACTGGGTGGTAGCAGGTGGGGTTCAGTGCTGGCAAACTGATAAGCACATTGACCTGGGCACAAAAAGCTAGCGATCAATCCCGCAGCCGATGAAGCACACAGGAGAGGTGAGATGCACTGAGGCATATCGGGGAATTATTGGGTTGGCATCAGGACGAATCAGGTGGTCTGAGAGCTATAGCAAAACTCAAAATGTTCTAAACTGTGATGTTACGGGTGAAATACACGATCGATGAGGTGTCGAGCACAAGCTCGCAGTGATATACAGTATCTCTGTTACAACATTGCATCAGAAGGTAGAGGAAGGCTACTGAAAAACTGGGAAATGTATTATATAACTACAGCATCAAACCTAAAGGCAGATTTCGTATACTTTCATGTCTGGCCAGGCATTAGACAAATACATCATCCTAGCACCTCATTTGTATGAGAGTGGCGGCCTCTTATATGCCTCTTTCAGTCCTTTGACATTACCAAAGATCAAAGGCCCAACACATATCTTTAATAATATGAAGTAAATCTTCATAACAATATTATCCAGAAGTTTGAGATCAGTAATATAAAAAAACAAATAAAAAGACAGGGATAGTTCACCCAAAAATTTTAATTATCCCATGATTTACTCACCCTCAAGCCATCCTAGGTGGATATGACATTCTTCTTTCAGAAGAATACAATCAGAGTTATATTATACAATGTTTTGGCTCTTCCAAGCTTTATAATGGCAGTGAATGGGAGCCCAAAATTTGAAGCCCAAAAAAGTGCATCCATCCATTATAAAAGTACTCCACACGGCTCAGGGGGGTTAAGAAAGGCCTTCTGAAGCGAATCGATGGGTTTGTGTAAGAAAAAAAATCCATATTTAGAACATTTATAAAGTAAAATACACTGTAAAAATGCTGTAATAAATCTAACCGTACATTTAATTAATTTTTTACAGTAAAATACCGTTCAATTTACAGTTTTTGGAAGTGAAAAAGAACAAGTCGTTGTGTAATTTACAGTGAAAAACCATTTATTGAAAAACCCACAATTCCCTGCGTGACACTTCGCATTTGATGTATTTTCATTGAAATAACTGTTTCTTTTTAGATTTTTTTTCTAATCAGTTATGTACATTAGGGTTTTATGTTACATTAATGTTGTTAAATTAATGTTTATTGCATTTTGTAAATTTCAAGTGTGTTACCATGATGGTGTTTAGTGTTTGTGTTATCCTCCTAAAAGCTGCTTGTGATGAGCTTTGATTCATCATGTGATTCTCATCTCCACTGTGATTGGTGGTTGTCAGTATCAAAGATGCATAACAGATATTAGTATTTCAATAGGTTGGTAATTTAATATTATTTCAGTTAATGAACTATGTTTTGTACTGTAATTTTTTATAGTTTACACATAATTAATACAATTATACGGTTTTGAACTGTAAAATAAAAGATTTTAACCATAATTATTACATTATAAACCTTTAAATGATAGAGGTGTGCGATACCGCTAGATTTGGTATCGATACGATACCAAGTAAATACAGGGCCAGTATCGCCGATACCGATACCAATATCGATACTTTTTAATAATTAAGGTGGATGCGTCTTCAACCTAAATCTAAATGAATTTTCATGACTTTTAATTTGTTTTTGTGATTTGCATTTTGGGTTATTAATCAGTACTACAAAAGCTTTTGTTCAGAAACAACTTTTGGTTACTTCTGTTTTATTTAAATAAACAAAGTTACAAAATGATTACTTCACAAATACAAAAAATGTAAAAACAAATTCTCTTTTCAAGTAGCATGTTAACAAAAAATTTCTCCTCTTTAGTGCACTTTTCAGGATTTTTTTCTTAAATAAACAAAGTCACAAAGTTTTACATACAACGCTCCTCTTTCTCTCTGCTGCCATTCTCCGCCTCTGACTGACGGCTGTTAGAAATGCGCGGCTGAGCGGCGCGCGCGCCTGACTGCTGGTGGTAGCGCTAGTGGTGAGTCACGTGATGGTACAACACAGGAGAGGGGGAGGAGAGCAGTGTCGAGCACGAGCAGCACTCTTGAGAGCTTCCTCTGCTCTGTGACAGCAGCAGCATTTTGACAAACACGGCCAGGTCGCAAAACGAGAGAAACTGAAACTTAAGTATCGATATTTTCACGTTGGTATCAATCAATACCGATACCAACGTTGGTATCGATATTATCGATATTAGTATCGATCTGCCCACCTCTATTAAATGATATGGTGCTATCCCGTAAAACCTAAAACGTTACTGCCGCATTTTTTACGGTAAAGTTCTGGTAACCACAGTTGCCGTTTTTTACCGTACATTTTACAGTGATTTTTTTAAACAATATATCTAGCTTCTGGCGAACCGCCTTCCTTATTCCTTCCTTTCTATTTATCAAAGCATCCTGGAACCAAAAAAAATACGTTTTCAAAAAAAGATGAAACATTATAATAATAAAAATGTTTCTTGAGCAGCAAATCAGCATATTAGAATGATTTCTGAAGAACCACGTGACACTGTAGACTGGATAAATGATGCTGAAAATTCAGCTTTGTCAACATAGGAATAAATAACAACATTTTAGAACATATTAAAATAGAACAGCTATTTTAAATTGTAATGATAGTATAGTCGATAATATAGTTATATTGTATGATGATCAAATAAATGCATTCGACACAATCTGGTAGGGTAAATGGTAAATGTTAGCATTTCAGTATTTCTAGTAAATATTGTAAATATTCCTGGCAAATATTGTAAATTTATACATGTATTTATACATTAAAATTTACATCAAGACCTGTAAAAATGTTATTCACTGGTATTTTTCATAATTCGGTGCATTTTTTTTTTTTTACAATTTACTGGTTCTTCTAACACAAGGACATTTTATTAGCAGTGCTCAAAAGTCCAATTAGAAGGCTTTCCCTTCCACAAAATTGCCTGAACTGATCTCAAACACTGCTAAATTGCATATGGCACAAATATCTGAAGATATGACAGTCCCCAGTAATTATGGTTACATGCTTTGTCTCTGCTCTTGGATCAACCGTGATCCGTTGCATCTCAAATATGGTTTAATGTCATCTAAATCCATGCCGAAAGGTTTATTTGCTGTTTTTGTTTTTTTAACAAAGGTAATATGCTTTGTCCCTTTCTCAGAGAAACTAACTGATTGATTAAATTACCATCTAATCATGGTAATTTAGGAACCTGACACATCTTGTTGAACGCGTTCCTAGCCAGAGATGCTCAGATAACCACTAGCTCGTTACAATCCTTGATGGATCCGAGCAATAATTGCAAGCTGCTCCTGGTGACAGCTTCTGTGTAAAATTGCTGTTGACTTTAATGCAATTGCTTTTTGCTAACAAAGTGACAAAGGTTATTCTTAACATGATATGATAATGATTCACAGATAAATGGTCGCTACACTGTCCCATTGAACTGTATGTAGTGACAAGTGTGTGCGGGTGTGAAAGTGACTGTATAGTCATCAAATTAACTTCCAAAAAAACAAAGTTGGATGTTGCTTTCAAAGTTTACTTGTTTTATAATATCAGTGTTTGAATTTTCAGAGTATGCTATAAGTTATAAAGAATTAAAAGTCACATTCAAGTTCGTTGTATAGAAAATATTGAGAATATTTCACTAATAAAAACCAAGAGATACATTTACCAATTTTTTTTTAAGGAAATTGAAACAAATTTGAGGTTTGAATTGAGGAACCGATTAAGCTGATAGAATTAAGGGAAAAAAGGCTACCTATTTTAAGAGAATCAGCTCAATTGTGCAGTTTTATTTGTATACACCATTGTTAGTTCCCAGCATGCTTTGCATATGGCTGGAAATGGAGAGATAATATTAAAATTAGGTGTTATTTGATGTGTTTTTGAGTGAAGGGAAACATCTGTTAATGTTCAGTTATGTTTGACATTTGAAAGAGTTTCTGTTATGTTAAAGCTTTGACCGTTACCATTGTGCAGAAGAGTAGATCTTATGGTTAGGTTGTGGATAAAGTATAATAATAATATGCTGTATGTTGCTTTGTTCAATGAGCAATAACTTTGCTAATGCCAGTGCAGTAAAAAAAAATATTTCTGCTTGTGATGTGCTAGCTGCAAACAGCATATTAATTGTATAACGTAACTCAAAGTCAAATATAAACAGGTAATTTCCATTCACTCTATTTTATACCCTTTTTTTATAGTCAACTTAAAATATATAAGCACATTTCACCAAAAATATTAAATTAATTGTTTCAATTAAATTGACATGAATTATTCAGGTAGATTCCATTAAAATCAAGGCTTAAAATGCTTATAAACTACTCAAAAATATTATGTGTAATATTGTTACCATATATTTTTTTAAGTAAATAGCACATAGCATTTTTTACAGTGTAATAAGAATACTTTTTTTAGGACTGGGTTATCGACAACTACCTTAAAATACGATATCATCATCAATATGTCACGATTCAATGCATTACAAAATCATAAATTGGATTGTGACTGAAACAGCATTAAACATACTCAGTGTGTCCATAACAGAGTGAATCTTTGTGCTTATTTGGACGACTTGCCTCTTCTTATCGATCTGTGGGACATGATACGAATGCACAAAATAAAAATATTGATAAAAGGATCTAAATCACAATATCATGACAACAAATATTGCTTTATTTATATGATTGTATCAGCACAGCCCTAATACCATTACTACTAAAACCATTTTTCTCTAAGCCATATGGGAATAACAAGTGATGGGCCAAAGGTAGAGTTCATACTACTCATACAAATCCATAGAACACACTCTACATTAATAAACTAAAACTCCAATTCTATGCTAGTGGAATGTTCAACAGTAGCATGGTTTAATCTGATTCTATTTTAGTAAATGCAGTTTAAAATAACTATTTGAATATATTTTAAAATGTGATTTATTTCCCCAGTCTTCAGTGTCACATGATCCTTCAGAAATCATTCTAACATGCTGATTTGGTGCTCAAGGCTTTCATTACCCCAAACTTTTGAGTGGGTGTAACAACTGTTTCCAACCTTTATAATAATACATGTTTCTTGAGCACTAAATCAGCATATTAGAATGATTTCTGAAGGATCATGTGACACTGAAGACTGGAGTAATGATGCTGAAAATTCAGCTATGCCATTACAGGAATACATTTTAAAATATATTAAAAACTGTTATTTTAAATTGTAGTAATTGCAGCCTGTGTAAGCAAAAACATATTTAATGAAATATGTATTAATATTGCATTAACATTTATTTAGTTATGGATTTGTTAATATTGATATTGCACTCCAAATCCTCAACACTGAGTGTATGCGGGTACGTCAATTCGAACACTGATTTTAAATCAAGAGAGAAAGCTTTTTTCTCAAGGCAGAAAAAAGAGTGGCCTGTATGCATATCCACTGTGACAGCTTCTCACAATTCCAGGTATCTCTAAGAATAAACATGCTGTGAATGCATGGGCAGTATTAATAGAAAGACAGCATTCCCCAGCAGCTGTGGAGCATTTTAGAGGGTGTATTAAGCATTTATGATCCTGTGCTTTCACCGAACATTCTTTCAGATGCCACACAGGGGTCAAAACAGGATCACTTATATCTCTAGATATTCCTCAAAATGTATTGTAGCTATTGTACATTAAAAAAATATATATTTTTCATGGCTACAAAACTGATTTTTCTCTTTTTTTTCAGTTGCAGGTGATGAATTTATTACCTGGGTGACTTGAGTCAAATCTCCAGCGAGGGGAGTGGTAGAGCACCGGACCCCTGCCCTCTCAATCTCTACTGGATTCACGCTCCAGCTCGAGAGCCTTGGAGCCCTGGATCTCTTGCCTCCCACCTTTTCCCTCTGGACCTTGACTTGGGAACAGCACCATAACAGTCCGCCCAATGCTGAGGAGGAACTGCCTGCTGCTGTTCCTGTGCTTCCTCTTTGAGCAGAGCTCCTGTGCTCCCTTCCAAAGCAGGCCAGGGCAAGAGTGGCCCCACAGCCAGACGGGGCCATCGGCAGCAGGAAGGAATGGAGGTTCCAGAGGATTCCAGAGGGTCAAGAGGGGCTGGGTGTGGAACCAGTTCTTTGTGCTTGAGGAGTACATGGGCTCGGACCCACAGTACGTTGGAAAGGTATAAAGTGCTTTGATCAAGTATAAGAAGAATGATTGCATTTCAACTGCAACTTAATAACCGTAACCAGCTTTATGAAGTCATACACTTCTGAGCCAAAGCCAGTCCCCTCTGCTATGGGATCTGTCTGCCTATCCTTTGATTTGTTTAATCCAAACCCACAGCTAATATTCATTTGCCTAAATTAATTAACATAGTCTGTCCTATATTAATGGAACTCAGAGACTCAATTTCTTAACGTTGCTTAAGATATAGCTAAAAGCACAGCATAGACAGGCATCTGCCATAACATTTCCATTACTTTAACATTTCAGTAGGTGCTAACACAACTTGCAAGATAGTTACGCAAGAAAACATAAGTAGTGAAAGCTTGTAATACCAAAAAAAAGACTGTTAAATCACTGATTTGAGATCTAATACAAATCCTCTTGAGTAAGAACAGTCAAACCAGACTCAACAAATTGGATCTTATTCACTAACCACACATAAAATCTGGGTGCATGCAATTACATTTTTTTTGCATCCTTGTGGTCTGCAAAAACACATATGTATGCATATAATGCAAATATTAGCGAATGAGAGTGTTTTCTTAGAACTGTCAAGCAAATATAATTCACACTGTAGTTTCTGTTTTTGTCTGTTACTTCAAAAAAAAGCACTCATATAAATTGTTAATAAATATGTCTGTGTTTATGGAAAATACATCAGCACATATTGGAAGCGATGAAATCCAGCCACAAGACAATACAGACAGTGAGACTTTGCCATTAATTCTAATAATAACGCAGCTGACAGGTCAAATAATGCAATTTTTCTGTTGTATTGCATGTACACGAATCTGTCATCAGGTAAAAATTGTTTTTTAGCATGATGCACACATTTTGGTGGAAGACATGTACGCACTGACAGTGATCTTTAATCACAAACCATTCATATTCATTGGCGCATTTCCAAGCATGCGGTCATAAACACAACACAAGGCTGAAATCTAATTTTCATGCAGAAAAGTGCCGTAGTCTTCCAAAGAACATCGCCTTTAGCAGAGCATAACCCGACCTGATATTTCCACATACTTATCAAGTAAAATGAGACATTTCAGTATGAATATGAGTTTACATTAGTAAGATTCGTCGCTGATGGGCCTTGCCTCTGTGTCACTGTCACCGCCTTTTTCCAAATAAGACATGTGGAGAGGAAGAGACTAAACAAATCTCCCAGAGTGAAGTTCCTTCTTAGTAGTGATTAGGGCTTCATTTTGTGCCAAATTCATCTTAAAACAGATGGCTTGGTCCCCTGCCGTGTGGAGCATGATTTGAACACCTCATTTTATTTAACATTTAAAGAGGATTTTCCCTCTAATGAAGTAGTGCCCTCCACACTTTACCAAGTTTAATGGAACAAATCACCTGATACATCCTATATGTCACAGCGAGTGGAATGAAATTACATATTATATTTAGAATTTGCTTAACTTTTTTATTTAAATTACTGTCAGGTTTCCTAGCACAGGAATTCCTTCACTTTCTGCAATAGCTGTTTCATTATCAGGCAAGTAAATGTGAATTTACCTAGAGAACTAGGAGAAACAAAGAAAAAAGAGTGACAATGGAATGCTCAAGGCCACAACACATCAGCAAACATGACTTGCGGCACAGATGAATAATTTGCGGTTCGCGTAAGACGTCTTAATCAGGACAATGAGTCAAAATACCAGCCAAACTAATTAGCATAATGCTAAATAAATAAATAAACACGATAATGTCGCAATGCACATTCAATGAGTTCCAAGACCGTGACTGATCATGGCTGGGGTTTAGAGGTAAGAGGAACTGCAAGAAAGCTTTTCTTTTGGTTTGCTTTGTTTTTACCTTGAACCAGGGATAGGCTTTTGTCTATTTTGAATTAATAAATGCAAGACTCTCTTAACATTTGTTTACTGCTGTGTGACAGAGAGAGGGTTGCGTGCCATGGTGTCAAAGGAATAAACAAAATGAAAAAGGAGCGGAAACAACAAAGCTTGCATTTCTTCTGGCTTCTTAGTCAGGCATAAACTGCACTTGGGACTTTGTATTGTTTCCTTGCCATGTCCATTAGCTTTATCTATTGGCATGCAAACTGCTTTTTGTTTGTGCATGGGTTTGTATTTCTGATAAACCATGAAGAGTGAGGCCTGTCGTAACCTGTTACAAAACACAACTGAATATGTTACATTTGTTTATGAAGAGACTTCACATACATTTAGCTCATGAATACATTTTAGTTCAGAGGCATCATGCACATTCAAAAAGATTTTTGAGCCAAATGGATTTGAATGCAGCTTCCAACATACAACAAAAAAATGTATACATTTGATAATAACCCTTTTAAGCATACGATCACATAAGTGTGCGTCAAGTTATCAACTGCTAAATTCAAATCTGAGTTTGTGCTTTGGCTGGCGCTGAGCCAGAGACGGACGCGCTCAGTGCTTGTCATACATACGTTTTGTGTTTTCATCCATATTATTTTTATGTTTCTGACATTTAAATGCAGATACGTAAGTCACTAGCAAAAAACATTAATAGTTTATAACATATACACTGATGTCTATGTAAGTGGCAATCCTTTCAAATATGCTATAATTTGACGACGTGTTTTATTGATATCCGATATACATTGCATATGTAACTCTAAAGTTTACTTTAATCTTAGAATATTACAGGTACAACATCAATAGTGCCCCAAAGTCGATTATATTATAGTTTTGAAGCTATATGGCGCTTTGTGCAGAAAGCAATCGTATACAAACGCAAATTTAAATTCAAATTTTGGGGTGCCCCCAAAAACTATGTGCATGACGCCCTGCTTTTATTTAACTGTTTAAAGGGTAACTAAACCCCTGCTCAGAGCTTAACTCCACCCACTGGCAATTTTCAAAAAATGCTGGAAAAGTGGGCAGAGCCCGGCGGACACAGAGGGGACGAACCGAGGGCGGGGCTGAGCGGAGGGCGTGCACCTGAGACCCGCAGGGACGGGTTGATTGACAGCTGTCAGACTCGCGAGTCGCAAAGATGGAGAATGACTGGAGTGACGCCAGCTTTGCAACAGAGCGGTCATTTCTCCTACCTTCACCTGAAGTGGAGGAGGGTGGATTGTCTGTAGACATAAACCCGGAGCCTTATCAATGCGAGCCGCTGCTCAAACTGCGTTAACTCCCGATGCCGACAATGCTAGCGAAGCAGCCGCGCAAGAGAACCGACCTAATCTATCTGCGTCCGCGGCAACCACTTGAGTGTCAGGGTTTGAAAGCGCGTCTCATGTATGAAAATACAATGAGGATACAAGATGGCGCCGCCGTGCTCGGTCGCCGTTCAGGTCGCTCCGCTAAGACTTTGCTTTTATTTATTATTCTACTCTCTTTTACTCTCTATTTTTTCCAACGGATCATCTGCTTTGATCTGTTACGACAGCAAAACACTTCTGGAAATTGGTTACCGCTACACTGACCTGTTTCAGGACACTTTCTCCAATCTTCCATCTGAGATTCGCCGGGACGCCGAGTTGAACAATGGCCACTCGAGTCGACGGCGAAGATTCAAAAAACACCGCGGGAAACGCGCTGGGATCCGCAACAGACTGAGAAAAAGAGCATTCAGTCCTCCTCTCCCGAGCATTTTGCTCGCAAATGTCCAATCCTTGGAGAATAAGATGGACGATCTTAGAGCCAGGATAAGTTTTCAACGGGACATGAGAGACTGCAACATCTATTGTCTGTCCGAAACATGGCTCACGCCAGCGGTCCCGGATACAGCCGTGACGCCGTCCGAGAACTTCTCTGTTTTTTGGATGGACAGAACAGCCGAGGCCGGGAAATCTAAAGGCGGTGGAGTGTGTTTCATGATAAACAAGAAATGGTGCGATCCTAGGAACATCTCCATTCTTTCGCGATCCTGCTCGCCTCACTTGGAACATTTAACTCTCATGTGCCGGCCTTTCTACCTACCGAGGGAGTTTTCCTCGGTCATCGCCACTGCCGTTTATATTCCACCACAGGCAGACACGGGGCTGGCTCTATCTGCCCTCCATGATGTGACCAGCGGCTTCATAAACAAACACCCCGACGCTGCTTTCATCGTCGCGGGTGATTTTAACAAAGCTAACCTAAAGAAAGTATTGCCAAACTTTCACCAGCATGTCTCCTGTCCCACACGAGGAGCAAACACACTGGATCATTGCTACTCTCCGTTTAAGAACGCCTACAAAGCTCGTTCACAGCCAGCTTTTGGCAAATCGGACCATGCCGCCATTTTCCTCACACCGGAATATAAACAAAGGCTCGTTCAAGAGCCCCCGGTGAGGAGGGAAGTCAAACGCTGGTCATCCCATTCAGAGATCACGCTACAGGCAGCTCTTGATGACGTCGACTGGGACATGTTCCGCGCGAGTTCTGAAGACGTCAGCGAGTTCACAGAAGTGGCGCTCTGCTTTATCAACACACTGACAGAGCAAGCCACACAAACAATAACTATAACGTCCTTCCCTAATCAGAAACCGTGGGTGGACAGTTCAATCCGCACTGCAGTTAACACGCGCACTATCGCGTACAATGCCGGTCTCCAAACGGGGGATATGAGGGAGTACAAAGCTTCATGTTACGCCCTCCGGCGCGCCGTTAAAGCCGCAAAACTCCGCTATAAAGACAGAGTGGAATCTCATTTCCAACTCAACGACTCCCGGCGGATGTGGCAGGGACTGAGGTCCATCTGTGCTTTTGGAACTAAATCCTCTGCAGAGGTGAGAGCTGATCCGTTGCTGGTGAACGAGCTAAACTCTTTCTACGCTCGCTTTGATGGTAATCGCGGCAGCGCGACTCCGGCGAGTGACGCGTCAGAGAGAGTCCCTCAGAGCAGCAACGGTCACGTGATCTCTGTCTCGGAGGACGAGGTTCGGAGGGCACTCAAACGTGTGGATGTCAGGAAAGCTGCTGGGCCGGATGGTATTTCAGGTCGTGTTCTGCGGTCCTGTGCTGATCAGCTCGCAGGGCTCTTTACATCCATATTTAACGAGTCCCTTGCTACATCTGTTGTCCCCACCTCCTTCAAACGATCCTCTATCATCCCTGTACCTAAGATCAGTAAACCCTCTTGCCTAAATGACTATCGTCCAGTGGCTCTCACATCTTTAGTCATGAAGGTCTTTGAGAGACTTATTAAAAACAACATTTGCTCCTCCATTCCTGACACTTTGGACCCTCTTCAGTTTGCCTATCGTCCCAATAGATCGACTGAAGATGCCATTTCTCACGTCCTTCACTCCTGCCTCACTCACATCGACAGCAAAAGTGGGAACTATGTCAGGCTGCTATTTATTGACTATAGCTCAGCCTTTAACACCATAGTTCCCATTAAGCTAACACACAAACTCCTGGATCTAGGCCTGAATTCTTCTCTCTGCCTCTGGATTGAAGATTTCCTCACTGGCAGACCCCAGGCGGTGAGAGTAGGCCAGTTCACCTCCACCTCCATCACCCTGAGTGTTGGAGCTCCACAGGGCTGTGTGCTGAGTCCCCTGCTCTACTCTCTCTACACCCATGACTGTTTGTCCACACACAGCTCCACCTCGATCATCAAGTTTGCTGATGATACTGTTGTCCTGGGTCTCATCTCCAACAACAATGAGACGGCATACTTGGACGAAGTGGAGCAACTGACATCATGGTGCCAGGACAACTGTCTCTCTCTGAATGTTAACAAGACCAAAGAACTGATTGTGGACTTCAGGAAGAGACAGCATCGGTCATACTCCCCTCTCATGATCAGCGGGACACCGGTAGAGAGAGTGAGCAGCTTCAAATACCTGGGTGTGAACATCTCCGAGGATCTGACCTGGACTACACACATCCAGACACAGGTGAAAAAAGCCAGGCAAAGACTGTACCACCTGCGCCAGCTGAGGAAATTCAGGGTTTCACCAGCCATCCTGAAAACTTTCTATCGAGGGGCGATAGAAAGTGTCCTGACTCAGTGCATCACAGCGTGGTACGGGAACAGCACCAGTCACGATTCCAAAGCCCTGCAAAGAGTGGTGCGCTTATCCGAGCGCATCTCAGGCTCAGCTCTCCCGTCTCTGCAGGACATCTACACCAAACGCTGCAGAGGTAGAGCTACTAAAATCATCAGAGACATTAATCACCCTGCAAACTCTCACTTCACCCTGCTGCCATCTGGTAAGCGCTTCCGTAGCCTGATGGCAAAGACTGAAAGACTCAGGAGGAGTTTCTTCCCCCAGGCCATCAGACTCCTGAACTCAGTCACGTGACTTCACTTCACCCCCGCACACACATAAACATCCAGTTTAAACATTAACATCCACATACTGCCATTGCACTGCACTTTACTTTCCTATTGTTACTGCGTAACAACCTGTAATAAACCTTGCACATTATACTTCTTTATATATACATATATATATATATATTTATGTTAACCACTTATTTCTAAGTCTACAGTTTATCTCACTTATCATATCCACATATATTTTTTTATATTTTTATATTTTAATTTTTATATTTTTATTTTTATCTTATTTCCTATTTTTATCTTTTACTTGATTTATTTATAATTCTACTTATGTTAATACTTTTTTATTCTAATTTTATTCTATTTCTATTTTAATTTCTTGTAACTGTTATTTGCACTGTCCATGGAGCGGACCTGTTTACATTTCACTGCCAGTTGTATATTGTGTATATAACTGTGTATGTGACAAATAAAACTCTTGAATCTTGAATCTTGAATCTTGAAAATTATCTGTACACATGACGGGAGGCAATACAATCGCAAGAAAAGCCTGACGTGTACTGACAACTTCATTATTTAACCGTATTTTCTTCAATACAATGTTAAAGCATGTGTCAAGTGAGTTTCATTCATAATGTTTCCACTTCATGTAATATGACAGTTCATACTGGAGTGAAGCCGTTCTCATCATGTGATTGGGGGAAACATTTCTGAGGGCGTGGTGAGCTCGTGCCAGGGGCGCGGATAGTGAGCCGTTGGAGGTACCATCCTACGTCACGATGTACCACAACGTCCAATAGGAAAATTCAACTGCAGTAGCCACCGTTCAACCTTAAGAGGGCAGCACTTTGGCGGTTTTACACCATATTTTATAGAATTAAAACACTTTATACTCAAATGTCAAAACATTTACTCGAATCAATGAACAGCATTAATAAAGCCCCAGTATTACAGATCATTAACTAAAAAAAGTTGGTTTAGGGTTTAGTTACCCTTTAAACAATCCATATCAGAATACCTCAATAACCACAAAACGCACTACAACCCAAAAGAACATCTCAGCAACCGTATATCAACACACTACAGTCCAATTAGAACTCCTCAGCAACCGCATAGCAACGCACTACAGTCCAATTAGAACTCCTCAGCAACCGCATAGCAACGCACTAAATACCAATAAGAACACCTCAGCAACTGCAGAGCAACACACTATAAACCACTCAGAAAACTTCAACCACCCATAACATTCAAACATCGTGATAAAGAGCTCTGCTCCACTCACATTTTTTTTTAGAAAAAGTATAAATCTAATTTAATTATATTCTTAAATGGCATGACCTAGTTCATTCATTTTAAGCAGTACTTTGGGATCTGTAACCTTTAAAAAATATGTATGCCTGTGTTGTAATTTAAGGAAGTAATTCTACAAAAGTACAAGACTTTCAGAAATGAGCTCTGGTTAAGAACAGACACTTAAACGTTATTATTTTTAGGCCCGGTTTCACAGACAGGGCTTAGATTAAGCCAGATTTAGGCCTTAGTTCAATTAGGGCATTTAAGTAGCTTTTATAAACATGCATTAGAAAAAAATTATTGATGTGCATCTTGAGACAAAACAATGGCGCTGACAAATTTTTAATATGTGTCTGTGCAAGTTGCTTTCTGTTAAAACAGCTTAAACATGCACTTTAGTCTGAGACGTAAGCCTTTTAACAGGGCATCGAACATGATGGAAATAATTGATTAAACAATATTTTCTAGAAAACATGCTTTGTTTTTAAACATTTCAATAGCAGATTTGAAAAAGAAAAAAAGACCTGTAATAGGTATTAACAAATTGTCAGTTTTCACATTAGAAATAGTTTAGTAGCTCCCAAAGACTAAAATAGCAATGCTCAAATGTATTGTAACGATATAAAATGTATTCAATCTTTAAAAAATGTGTTTAATGTTGTATCCATTGTAACACATACCTTATGACAGGGACACTGAAATGTACTACATAACAGGAATAACCAACCCTGTTGTTGTAGTGGTAGACATGGAATTTTGGCAGTGGAGACCAAATAGATATCTTATTTTATGTGATAACATTTTTGCAAGCATAAAATATTCAATCCAAGCAGAAGAGTTGATGGATTGACACATAATATGCAACAGCAGGCAGATGTATTTTTTATTTATTTTTTTTGGTATGCATTTATGCAAAAGCTGTGAGCATGAGAACATCACAGCCTCCAGATACAGGAGAAACTCTACAACACATCAGCATTTTATCGTTTATTACGGATGAATAAAAGTCTCATTGAGCCTTTGGGAATACCACAACAAAGCCTCAATACCGCAATTAAATAATGCACTACCGTCCCCGGTGTTGAGCAATGTCGCAGGAAAAACGGCAATCATTCTGCTTGATGTAAATCAGGTTCTCTTTCTCCTCCTCTCCCTGTCCTGCTACAGCCTTTCAATCACCATTAAACCCTCCTTTCTCTGTCACTTATGACCACCCACAATTCA
>NC_137113.1:10373556-10468556 GCF_949357685.1 Gobio gobio | reverse complement strand
GGCCATTTCCAAACAAATTGAAGTCCATCATTCTACAGTGAGGAAGATGATTCACAAGTGGAAAACATTCAAGACAGTTGCCAATCTTCCCAGGAGTAGACATCCCAGCAAATTCACCCCAAGGTCAGACTGTGCAATGCTCAGAGAAATTGTACAAAAAAACAAACAACAACAAAAAAAAAACAAGAACTACACTTCAGACTCCAGACCTCAGTTAACATGTTAAATGTAAAGTTCCTGAAGACAAGACCAAAGTGGAGATGTTTGGCCATAATGCACAGTGCCACGTTTGGCAAAAACTAATCACAGCATATCAGCATAAACAACATTTCCAAACAATTTAAAGTACATCATTCTACAGCGAGGAAGATTATTCACAAGTGGAAAACATTCAAGACAGTTGCCAATCTTCCCAGGAGTGGACATCCCAGCAAATTCACCACAAGGTCAGACTGTGCAATGCTCAGAGAAATTGGAAAAACAACCTAAGAACTACACCTCAGACTCTACAAGCCTCAGTTAACATGTTAAATGTTAAAGTTTATGACAGTACGTTTAGAAAAGACTGAAAAATAACTTCTGGAACAATGTCCTTTGGACAGACAAGACCAAAGTGGAAATGTTTGGCCATAATGCACAGCACCATATTTGGCGAAAACTAAACACAGCATATCAGCACAAACACCTCATTCAACGGTCAAGCACGGTGTTGGAGGAGTGAGGATTTGGGCTTGTTATGCAGCCACAGGACCTGGGCACCACACAGTCATTGAGTCCACCATCAACTCCTCTGTATACCAAAGTATTGTAGAGTCAAATGTGAGGCCATCTATCCAACAGCTAAAGCTTGGCCAAAATTGGGTCAAGCTACTGGACAATGATCCCAAGAACACCAGCAACTCTACAATAGAATGGCTAAAAAAGAAACAAATCAAGGTGTTGCACTGACCCGTCAAAGACCAGACCTCAACCCGATTGAAATGTTGTGGCGGGACCTTAAGAGAGCTGTGTAAAAACAAATGCCTGCCTCAAATACCTCAATGAACTAAAGCAACATTGTAAAGAAGAGCGGGCCAAAATTTCTCCAAAATGATGTGAGAGATTGATAAAGTCATACAGAAAATGATTACTTTAAGTTATTGCTGCACAAGCAACTGAATCAAAGGGTGTACTTAGTATGTCACCCATGGCTTCTCCATTTTGCTATTATTTTTGTTGAATAAACCATGACACAATGTAATATGTCATGTGCTGTTGTTCATTTGTGGTTGTATTTACCTCATTTTAAGACCGTCTGATGACCAGATTATTTTTTATTATTATGTCTTGATATGTAAAACCATAGAATTCAAAAGGGTGTCCTTTTTTTAATGAATGTGCTCTTATTAATGCAAAAACTGTAATAGTGGCCAAATATTTTAATCACGAGAGAAAACAAACACCTCTAAATAGCCATAAAAATTAATTCAACTTTTCTGCTATATTGAACGTCTTCTAAAGACATGCAACAGCCTTGTACGATTAACAGGCCAAAATTGAGGTTGTCAGCATACAAGTTTTCAGCACAATTTCCTTTAGAAAAACTTCAGAAAATACTTACCTCAGAAAGGTCTCTCATTTGAATACTATAATGCATTTTGTAGAAAGACCATCCATTTTAAAGCTTGTTTACGTGAGCTCTTTCTGGCTGACAGGTCGACACTTACTCACTTCCATCATGTTATTGACAACCACGTCCACCTCATCTCTCCCCATCACCATCTCATATTAATTCCCAGAAATGACTGCAATCTTATCTGCCTGAGACAACCTATCATTAGCTCTCAAATCTTTTCAACATAACTTAAAATGACATGGATCTCTACATGGAAGTCAAAAGGGGTGATTTACCAATTTAAAATGCAAAAAAAAGAGAGAGAATACATTTTTACAGATAAGCATTGATGGATGTACACAGCTTGATACAACTTCAACATGAATGTGAAATCACCAATTGAGCCTATTCATTTTTTAATACACACTTATAGTCTTATTGTGCATAAATTAATCAGTGCACATTATGCTGAGTTCAGACTGCAAAATGTTCAAACCTGTCGGATCACAGTTCTTTTCACACTGCATGACTATCTGGGGTAGCATTCAGTTGCTGCTGTGTTCACACTGCACAATGGATCGGCGACAGGGTGTTTCACATTGCATGACTGTACAAGAGAAAGAATCGCAGACTGCTCTGTCCCGTTCACAAACTACGTTTCACAACCAAACACACGCGAGAAGTGACCAGGAAACAACGCAAGATCACGCCTGTGTCAGACCGGAGTTCTCGCGCAAGACTTGAATTGTTATTAAAAATATAGACTACAGGAAGCTTGCGATCCAAATTGTCTGTGCGCTGATTTGCAGTGAAAAGGAAAAAAAGATTAAGGCGGATTAAATGGTTTGGGAGACACCGGGAGCAAGGATTGTGGATTTTGGATGTTGCAATGTGCTGCTGTTGCAGTTGGTCAAGCAAATGTTTGTGCTTTATTTCAGTTTGATATAATTGTAAATACATCTATTAAAATGCTGATACTCTGGTCCATAACTCCTTCCCGAACTTCCTGCTGCCCTTTATCTTGCTCTCTCATTGGCTATAGGTCATCGCCAATGTCATTTTCAGTCAGAACTCTTTTCACACAGCAGGATTTTGAATCGCCAACAGGTCCAGATATTTAGCATGCCAAATATCTCACGGGTGTCTGCGACTCATCTGCGATTATCTCTGATCGCGTGATAATTCAAACTGTGTGATTGTTACTCACGTGCATGAGCACCAATTTGCCTATGATTTCAGGCATTTGTCGGAGAGTCAAAATCGGAGCTAGTGTGAACTCGGCATTATTCGAAAGAGAACAATTATCATGAAGACTAACTTTTTAAATATGCAATAATGTTACTTTCCTTTTCAACAACACCTAGGCCAGAAATTGTGCTAAGTCTACTGTTTTACGTAATGATGCCTTTCTTAATTAACTTAATGCTGGTTAACATTAATATAATATACTGAAACTAAATTATATAGGATTTACTTTTAGAAACAACTTTCACTCAGAAATTGCTAGAAAACTCTTTACAAAGAACTGCCATGTAATATTAAATTAAACGTGTAATTTTTAACATGTAAAACATGCAAGTCACTCACCAGTATAAAATAGCAATGGATTCAACTTCTGGAATTGGTTAAGATGATGTTCTGGTTGAACTTGACCTTAAGCCACCATGTCACGCTCTAAAAACCTCATCAAAAATTGCGTCTGTACTGTTTTTGACTCAATCTGGTATGAAACACCACTTTTCACAATCCAATCAATTCCCACTGGATAAAATCTAGTACTGCCCTACTTTTTTCCCCCTCATTGAATATTTGATTTCGCTCAGAAATGTCACATTAGAGAAGTAAAATGGGTTAGGAACGTTGTTTCATGTTGACTTTGAAATGAAAGAGAATAAGCTTTATGCACAATTTACAATGATATCCAAGATCATCCATCCCTTCAATTTAATCTAGCCATTTAAAATTGTTCATAAGTTAAATGGTTAAAAAGGACCCTTTAAAATGTCTATAACACACTCCATAAATACACACTAGCTGGAGCGAGAGCACTGCGCTCCATAATGCAATCACATGCTGTTCTCTCCAGTAATCAGCATCAAATGACCAGACAGAATCTCTCCAGTGACCTGTACACTAATCAAGGTTACCATGTACATAGACCCAGCAAGACACACTGCAATTATCCATTCACTCTCTTCAGCAAGCATGTCTAAAGCATTAATAAAGGGTTTGAGTGCCACTGCCATGGATCACTTAACTGGGTTTATTTATGGTTAAGCACACCATGCACTATATGGATGTGTTCCTTGTAAAGACTGAACGAAAGGTGCAGTTAAAAAACAAACAAACAAACAAAAAAACCTTCAGCTGTACTCTGGGGTGCGTTTCCCAAAAGCATCATTAGCCAACTACGGTTGTAAGGTTCTGTCATAATCAGCATAGTTAAACAAGCCTGTGATCCCCAAAACCATAGTTCCAACGAACATTCGCAAACAGCATCGCAAATTTGTGTGGATAGAGCTTCAGCTCTTGACCTGTGGTCAAGCATAGTTTTTTTGTTTGCATGACATGTGGATTTAATAAATCCTTATCTTGAGCTAAATAAGCAAGCTGACATTCAGTAATCTATATATTTTATTTAGAATATATTAATGTCACTTTTAGTTTGTCAAGAGATTTAAGCGCCATTTTTGAAGAGTGTGCATGTGTGTACGTTCTCTAAAATGTAAGAACGAGTCTATGATTGAATCTGGAAATAAAGAAATAAAATGAGAATTAGTCTTCTAGTCTTCTAGAACATCGTTGTACGGGAAACGCACTCCTTGATTGCAAAAGAAAGTTCAACACTCTTACTTGCGTTATAAAAAAATACAAAAAAATTAAACGTGTTTATAAGCGATGTTTATCTAAAGTAATTTTTGCTTATTAGTATGGTTGAATAGGATCAACGAAGGTCAGCAGCAAAGACATTGTTTAGTAAAGTGAGATTAAATACATAAAGTGTAATTGTATTATTTAACATACATTTGCATTTCAGTTTGTATACATTGTGTATTCTCCATAACTGGTGATAAACAATTGTTTGTTGCCCCCGAGTCACTGAATACAATTACATGGATTCAGGAGAGATAATTCCAGAATGCTTACTCTGGTACCCAGAATGCAACAGTGCGCTTGATCACTCAAGTAATACTTGACCTTGCTGGGATCAGAAGTGCTTCTTCTGCACCAAATGTGTTTCAAGCCAGATTGAGCCTCTTCTGAATTCCTCATCTAGGGTTGACCTTGCAGGCTGACAGCAACTAGTAGCAGATAATAATGGATTTTGTGCAGGAGAGCTTATCTTAAACAGGCCAATTTTTACCTGTGTGTGTCTCACGACATAGCATGGTTAAAAGAGAGGTCAGCTTTACTGTGTGCATGTAATGAGACTTGAGCATGATTGGAAATGTGCACCTGATAAGACTGTTTGCAGCCCCATAGTGTGATGAACGCTAAAGCCGTGGCGATGCAACACTAAACACCCTGCTTGGGCTCAAACATGTCAGGGAATGCGGCACGGCGTAGAAACAATGCAAGAACAGTGGATTTGAAGTTATTGTTGTATTGATTACGTTGGTTTCACAAAACCAAACTTGGGTGAATGTTTTCTAAAGAGACTTTTTAAAATGTAACTTCAAGAGCTTTCAAAGAAACATCCACCAAACTCAGCACAGACTTAGTATATATCTTCTAGCTAAACAATTTTGCAGTGTTTGGTGATCAAAATAATAAATAAATAAACCTTATTGTATTTTTTTGTATCTTATTTCAATTAATAAATAAAACCATCCCAAATATACAAATTCTATATACAGTATATGTGAATAATCATATATACGTACATAAACACACAAACACACACATATATACACTATATTGCCAAAAGTAGTGGGACACCCCTCTAAATAATTGAATTCAGGTGTTCCATTCACTTCCATAGCCACATAGCCACAGGTGTATAAAATCAAGCACCTAGCCATGCAGACTGCTTCTACAAACATTTGTGAAAGAATAGGATGCTCTCAGGAGCTCAGTGAATTCAAGCGTGGTACTGTGATAGGTTGCCACCTGTGGAATATGCAACAAAATAGCTCAAAGGGGAAATATTAATAATATTTATAAATAAAATGACTTAATGTAACTGAATTAATAGTACAATCAATTAATCTGTTCATCCAGCGAACACAGTACTGATTGTCTATCAACTCTTCGGAAAGGAAATTTTCCATGGCCACAGAAAAATAACTAGCTCATAGGTATGATCAATTTGCTAAAGTAACAATTTATTTATAAGCAGACCTGAATCAACTCGCACGAATGTGCACAACATTTATTTAAGTAAAACACAAACACATAACTAATCTAAACATACACACAAGCACACATACATGGGTATAACGGAAAGTGAAAGTGACTGAAAAACTGGATCAGAACAGAGGAATGTAGAAAAGAGTCTAACACCTGGAAAAACCATCAGTTATGACTACAAGCTCCTTTGTTTGAACAAAGGGGGTTTACAGCTTTTACTAACTAAACAGCTATTTTGTATATCATACGTTGCTTGCATTTGCCTGAGTTGTTGAAGAGCGTCCGCATATACAGTCGCAGGAGAAAGTCTTGATAGTTCGGTCCGATGGTGTTGCAGTTGCAATCGATTCCTTCCGTGTTGAGAGAAGAAGCGACGGTGAACTTGCAGAGACTGTTATGGTTGAAGAAGGTCCACATGGCTTGATGTGTGTGTGGCTGTGCCGGCGACGCCGGGTGAGATCTCACGCAAATAGGAATGGAATGCCAGTCAGCCAGTACTACTACTGATGCGTTGGCTTTTGAATTCCACAGGGGTCACACCTTTTGAGTTTTGGCTTGACCAATAACAAACCGTCCCCTTGGAATTATAAGGTTCTATCTGACATTTTTGTCAAAATTGAGTTATTCACATATTCTTATTCTGTGACAACTTCTTTACATTATGTGATGTTGTTTTTTAAGTGTTTAAGTTTTTTGGAACTTTTTATTTAGAAAATAAAAAGGTTCTTTCTACACAATCAAATGGAATGCAAAAAAACTTTAAAGCTCAATATCTCCAAACCAGTCAGAATGCAGATAGAACCTTATAATTCCAAGGTGGCGAAACGTGCAATTCTCAGGCTGGAGAGTCCTTTAATTTGAAAGGCATTTGCATGATTGGACTAAGCTGGAAATTGTGTGTCCATTTATATTCTGAGAAATATACCAAACACACACTGCATTTATATAAAACATGTTATTCAATTGCCTGGAACAAGACAGCCTCTTCATGTCTGTATGCAGCATTGTGCACTTTGAAATCCTTCATAAACACTGTGAATTCAGTATTACGGTGAATCCATTTTAAAGGTTACCTAATCCTAACTCGTGATTACATTTGAAGAACCATGATCCAAAATGGGCATGAAATACTGTCGATTTCATGCAGGAACCTGAGCAGCACAATAATCCAACACCTCAAACACAATCATACTGCAGTAATCTCACCCCTCCCAAAGCTCACACCATCAAAAACCTGATGCCAAACTAATTCTGCAGATGTGAAGTCATTTGTACGGATAACTCTGCCCCAAATTATGCATGTGAAACGCTAGCAATGCAGCAGCCCATCCTGTATGCCACAGATGACGAATGCGCTGGCAAAGATAGGTTTAGGGAAAAGGAGAATAATGATGTCATTTATCTGCACTGCCAATATAATACACGTATTCTAATCCAACTTTTATAATAATGAGATTTCTGCTTGAATTGCACTGAACACGTAGTTCAAAAAACCACTAATGTTCCTAGCAGTATCGCTCGCTCCTTGCATTGAGGCCAGATGAATTCAGAGTGAGCCGATATTGCTGACTTGAAAGTTGAAATTGCTTTTTAACACTTTTTTCCTTCAACTTATTCATATAGCTTATTAATATTTTGAACTATGATCCCCATTTCAGGCCTAATTCATCTATAGCCCAGGAAAAAAGACATGTTCATCTGTCTTGTATAGAAGCCTTAAAGTTTGGCAATCTTGCATCGGTTAATTAATTGAAAGCTGGAATTACTTTTTATGCATTGCACATGATTAAAATGATAAACATCACAACAAACAGGCTGATTTGTCCCATGTTCTTACAAACATCAGTATAACAATTAGAAATGTTGTTGTAGAAGCTGCACAGAATATCATCTACATTTGTTCACTATGTCCAGAAGTTTGGGGTCGGTAAGATTGCAAATTTGAATTTCAATATTATTAAAATTTAAATTAACTGTTTTCTATTTTAATACATTTTACAATGCAATTCATTCCTTTGATGGCAAAGCTGAAATTTCAGCATCCATTACTCCAGTCTTTAGTGTCACATGAACTTTCAGAAAATAATAGGCTTGTACTTTGGCTGTTTCTGAAATCTCCCCCAATACCTTCATTCACTATTCCTTAAATTAAGCCCTATTCGGACAGGATTCATTTTACATGGAGAGGTTGGGTAAAGTAATTCTTACCAGAGTATCTCAGTGATTGTATTCCCTTCCGAATGTGCAATCTCAGTAATCATTACGGACAATGTCAGTAAAGATTAAGGTGACTTTTACATTTCTGTAAAAAAGTCCAGAAAAATTACCTCAGGTAATACTAATCCCATCCGAATAGAACAGCTGTAAATATTCTGATATTTCCTGTTTAAAAGAGTATGGAGGCACTTGAAGAAATATTCCATTGCGGTCTAGGTGGTGGAAAATATCTGTAGCAAACCCATAGACTGTAAAAAAATATGGACGTAGTGTCCGTGACGTCACCCATAGGATTCTGAAGAGCAGTTTTGAAGCGTAAAGTAGGAATGAGCTGGCCGTTGCCATCTTGGCAATAAATGGGAAAAAAGGCAGGACATGGGCGGAGCTGAGATGACGCAATGACTAACAGACAGCAGATAAATGGCTATCCACCTGTGGCCACACCCTTAACTATGCAGAACTTTAAGGCTTTATAAGCCTTAAAGTTGTAAACGAATGAGTCGTAAACGAATGAGTTATAAAAAAATTTCACATTACATTTTTTTTATAATCAGTTAAAAAGGAATGTATACCTGCATGATATTACACTGTAGCCACATTGGACCAGCGGTTTGGAAAATTGATGGTGTTTCAGTGATGGCGCCTTCTTCTGGTCAGACACGGGAATTCATTCGGCACACGACTCTCACAGTGCATTGTGGGTATTCTCTAGCCGTTGAGCATACATCGGTTGTACACACGTTATTGCGGTGCATTGTGGGATTGAATGAGTGCACTCGATAACGTCCACTATGGTTTCGGACACCACTACAAATGGCTGTTCCCTCAAATAGTGGTATAAGTGGGTGATTTCAGACAAGTGCTGCGTCCGAAAATCTAGGCAGCTGATTCGTTGCCTTGATGCCTTATCAGACAATGACTTGTAAGGCAGCATTTGTACATGAAGGCACCTCACGAAACTAATTTCAGACAGACTTCTAAGGCAGTGTAATAGTTTAATGATCTACAGCAAAATAGAGACGGCTGTGGTGAGAACTAAACAAATATTTCATTAGTAATTTATCACTAGAAGTGACATCAGAAGTGAAAATGTTGGTCTTTCGGACGCCATCTCAACTGTCACAAAATGGAACGCACTGGATTGTGGGATATCAAAGGCAGCGAAGGATACAAATATGCTGCCTTCAAAAATCGATCAGATGAAGGTATCTCAGAAGACAGGGGGTGAAGCTAATATTAGATTTGGACGTGCCTTGATGCCTTCCTACTTTGAAATGTGTCCTCCGTAGGCAGCATGTTCCAGGTTTTGGACGCAGCCTTGGTGTGAATGGGCCTTTACATTTACCAAACACAGAATATTTTTGTTGTAAAAAAACAAACTAGCCCAGCCCAGGTGAGGAAAAAACTCAAAATTAACATAACACATTACTTTCCATAAAAAGTAACTAATGCAATTGGTGACTTTTTTAGGGAGTAACGCATTGTAACGCATTACTTTTAAAATGAACTTTCCCTAACACTGAGTATGATAATATTCTGAAAACAGAACAAAAATATTGTCTTCTTTTCACAGCACATCCAGAAGTTTTGAAACGCTACTGTCAGATTGTATTTGTCCTTTGAGCCTGATGGACTTTGATTGTCTGTTTATACTCAGCTTTTCCACTTTTCTTTTGTTCTAGTTATTATGTGAGTGTGTTGCTGCAGTTTTGATGTGGAAGTACAATGTAGTATTCCTTAATTGCTTGTGATTAGATCAGATGTTTATCCACCTGAGACTGTCTCCATCTGTTGGGGCTGGTGTGTTTGTTTTATAAAACACACACACACACACACACACACACACACACACACACACACACACACACACACACACACACACACACACACACACACACACACACACACACACACACACACACACACAAAAGTCGGTTTTCCAACTCATGACAAAAGAACAAAGCTTAAAAAATGTGCTTTCTCTCTGTAACATAATCAAACAGCGCACTGTATGACAAACTACAGGAGTGTGAGACCGTTTTCACAGTTTGCACCCAAAGCACCAAAAATGAAAACAAATACGCAGACCTACTTCCGTTCTCTTATTTTTATCAACACTACAAACTTGACACATATCCTGAACTCAACACACCCATTTACGAATATTCTTAAGCCAGTACAGCCATTTAAAGTGACTGATGATATTTACAGTACCATATTTACAAATGATTTATGTTTTTGAAAGAAATCTCTTATGCTAACCAAGGCAGCATTATTTAATTGAAAAATACAGAAAAAAACTGATATTTTAACTGTATTCCATTTTAATATTTTTTTCAAATGTAACTTATTCCTGTGATTTTCAGCATCATTACTCCAGTCTTTCAGTGTCACATGATCCTTCAGAAATCATTCTAATATGCTGATTTGCTGCTCAAGAAACATATATCTTATTCTTATTGTTATTCTTGTTTATTTTTATTATTTGAATTTATTTGTATTACTGTTTATTATGTTTTTTTTTCTTTATTTCTTATTCTTAATACCATTGAAAACAGATGTGCTGCATAATATCTTTCTGGAAACTGATTAAACTCTCAAATGTTTGGGGTAAGAAAGATTAAAAAAAATACTTTGTTGTAGCATGAGTGCAAACTGATCAAAAGGAACAGTAAAGACATTTATAATGTTACAAAATATTTATATTTCAAATAAATGCTGTTTTTTAGGAACTTTTAATTCCATCAAAGAATCCAGAAAAAAACCTGAAATGTCAGTTCCACAAAAAAATAAATAAAAAAAAATTAAGCCGCAAAATCATTGTTTTCAACATTGATAATAATAATAAAATTGTGCACCATTTTTGGCAGCTTTGCCACCCCAGGAAATTCCAGGAATTTAAAATACATTAAATAGGCAACCAATTCTCACTCCCAAGGCGTCAAAATCTGAAGCATGGTCAAGTGCCCTTCACGTCTCAATGAAGACGCTAAAGGCACCCCTAGGCGTCACTATATCGACGCGCAGAGTACTCCATAGATTTCAGTTGTTTGCCCAATGCGTCAGATCAAGATGCGTTTAATTCTTTGCATTTGTAAAAGCAGACAGACATGATTTTATAGACTACTTTTATATTTTGAAACAACTAACCCCACTCCTACCCTAAACCTACCCACTTCTAAACCATATAAAACACGTACAAATGAAAGTACAGTCACAGGAATTATTTATTGCAAAAACAGACCCAAACAGTATAAAAGTATTAACTCATGTTTCATTCCAAGTCTTCTGAAGTCATACAATATCTTCATGTACAGAAAAGAGTTGATCTTAATGTTTTAATCGCTGAAATGATGATCCATCCAGGCGCTCAGTGAATGCACTCTTGTGCACTCAGTGAAATACAAGGACTCTTGAGCATGACACAAAAAACACATCAAAATCATTACATTTACAAACATTAAAATCAAAGCTGACGTAATGTTCCTTCGGGCGGAATTTTTTTTATTTAATGTGTGCATGATCTTCGGCGGATGGAGACGTTGATCGCTTTTGGGGATTTTCTTCACACAAATCAATTGTTTGGCCTCGCAACACTTGGAATATTTGTACTTTTTGAATAGATTGTGCATGCAGTCGTATCTGCCTGTTATATCCTGTGTTTTATATCATATAATACACAAATGGGTAGGTTTAGGGATGGGATGGGGTTGGGTTACATGTTCAAACGTGTCTAAATAGTGCAAATAAATGTAAATAAAATTATGCTGGCTGATTAAATTGAGAATCACACCCCAACATGTCATAATGGCAAAATCATAACCCAATATATAATTTCATCATGACGTTAATGGTCCCATGCCCAACGCGTCTGTTTATGACGGCAAAGGTTTCTCATCGAAATCAAAAAAGCACCCTGCGCGTCGAAAAATGACGCCTAGGGGTGCTTTTAGCGTCTTAATTGTGACGCGAAAGGAGCTTGACCATGCTTCGAATTTTGACGCCTTGGGAGTGAGAAAAATAGAAAAAAGTTTTTTTTCAAATTACTGTTTGTTTGTTTTTTGTTTTGCTTTTCTCTTATTGATTTTTGATCAAATAAATACAGCCTTGGTGAGCAAAAGAAACTTAATTCAAAAACATGAACAAATTACACGCACATACATACTGTGATAAAAAAAAAAAACTCAAATCCACATGATGTACGGTTTTGGTCACACACAATGGATCTATAACCACACACACACACAATCGTATATTTATCCTCTCGCACAGATGTCTGCTTTTTCACATCCATAAACACATACACACACATGTGGGTTTGGAGTAAATGACTCTAGTGCTCGTTTCCTCAGACTCCTTTCAGTCGTAACACGCTGGGGAATGTATTTATTTAACTGAATTGGCTGAGTGTTTAGGCCCCGGTCTGACTGTATTAGCATGCTGTGAGTGTGCAGGAACTCAAGGGGTTTCAGTATCCCGGTGTGTAAGAAATATCCAGTCATCGAGCTGACACTTCCTTTGCAAACCAAACATGCATTTAATTACTGGTCAGACACCCTGTAGTGAACCATGTGATCATGCACACACTTGAACACACATAATGTGTGGAGCTGAGCTTATCAACCACGCATATCATTACAAAAAGCACACTAACAGATCAATGAGATATGGTCAGGGCTTTGAAAACACTATAAATATCATGCAAACACAGCTTCTCTTTATCTTCTCTGCTGAATTACAGCTTTAATAATTACTAGTTTTGTAACCACTAAAAAGGCTGCTGAAGAAGGAATTTTGACAGGTTGATTCTTCGCTTATACGAGGGTCCCCGAATGATAATAGACTCTTTATTTATTCCTCCAGTATATTAGAACCCTATTGAATCCGCAGGCGGTAGAACAGTCCTCTTATTGTCCCTATTGTGAGAGAAGGCAAGTATTCTACTGTTGCTCTCTCAGCACCTGTTAACTGTGACAGTAACACATAAAATCCAGTGCTTATCCTTACTCTAGATATCCAGAAAACAGCATAATTAAGGTCTAAGCCTTTCTGTATAACAGCAGAATTTCCAAATAAAATGTTAAGCAGATATGTTTGAAACCATTTGCACTGTAACTTTCCATTTGTCGAAATATAACGTATTTATACTTAAGCGAGCTTCCAAAATTAGCATTATCTTGTCTGGTGGAATCACAATCAAATGACTAAAGCCGGGTGCACACTGTGCAATGTTGCTGGCCACGACTTGGTCGTCTGAGACATATTTTTGCAAATCCTAAAAGATTCCTCTGATCCTAGGCTAAAATCTGAAGTCTTTGATCGTTAGTTTGACATGTTCTCCGACAGCCGATTAATGACCGCTGCGAACAAATTTTACCTCAGGTGTGAATTGTGTGACTTCTCCTAACAAACCAAAATGAGCGTTAGAGAGTTCTTTGTAGCCACCATTTCAATCCCGCGTGTAATGCAGTTCACTGTCACCAAACGCGTCATTGATTGATGAAATAAAACAATAGACGAGTTTTCTTGCGTGCGTCCGTTTTTAGCGCACCTTGACTATCACACAGTCTGACATTAATCACAACTGAGATCTTACAGTGTGACACATAATATGCAAGGAGTTGTTTATTTAAACAATAAGTTACATTATTATTTCAGTAAAGTGAATATTCACTATAGGCAAAAGAAAAAAAAACAACTCCTGCTGTGTAATAAAATGACCTTTTGGTTTGAGATTATGGTTATTAGGTTATTTTTATTAAGCAAATTCAAAGTTATATTTATTAAGCAAAAGTGAAAACCATCTTGTAATCCATTATTATCCTAAATTAGTTTTTAAAAAATAAAATGAAAAAAGAAATTCTAAGAAATTAAATTAAATTAAATACTATAAACTGCCTACACAATATTTAATATTCAAAAAAACTTTTAAAATACCCCAAAAAATATTCAAAAGGTCAAAATTATTTGTATATGTTGTTTTTTATATATACTACTCGCAAACATGCTTATAAATTATATTATACGTGTGTTGAAAATGCAAAAAATGCAGAACGTTTCTGTGAGGGTTGTGTTTGTACGGTATAAAAATCATTATGTCTATGAAACCCAACGAGTGTGTGTTGGTGTGTATGTGTGGGGGTGTGGCTTGTGAGGGCAAAATGTCCTTACTTAAAGTATATAGAGTGAAATATTATATAGAGAAATATTATGACAACCTAGGCTTACACATCGACCAAATGTTCCACACATTTTTCTGTGAGGGTTATGTTTAGGGGTAGGGGTAAATATCATTAACCTGATATAAAATCAATGGAAGTCTATGCAATGCCCTCACTATAGTGAAACAAACGTGTGCAAGTGTGTATGTGTGAATACACATCTAACAGGTAACAGGCATCTTAGTATGCACTGAACCTCTGCTTTCTATTTCTCCCATGCTGCGTTTTCTGATTTGGCAAGAATTTGCATGTAAATACATATTTCTCACCTTTATCCCTTTTTTTTTGTGCTTGTCAGTTTATGCTGAACGACTTCAACTTGTCATGTGTGTGAAAAAATAAGAGCAAATGTTTCTCCTGAGAGCATAATGACAGTCTGGGAAGACCAGTTAGTCTGGTTTGTGTTTTATGTTTCCTGGAGAGAGAGAGAGAGAGAGAGAGAGAGAGAGAGAGAGAGAGAGAGAGAGAGAGAGAGAGGGAGAGCGAGATGTTCTCAATAATTCAGCATTAATATTCGTGAGGTTTCTTCCAAGACGTCTTGGACCCAATCTGCACATGAATCTTTTTTGTGTAATTGATTGCTATTGTTATGCTAATTCTATTTTTAATTAGTATCACCTAACTTTCCCACTTCTAGTTATTACTGGAGTGATTGTTGAATTTTAGCTCTTTTGAAAATCTCCTTTTTTCTTTTTCTTCCCCTATTATCTTTCTTTCCATTCATTTCTGAATGTGCAGACATGCGACAATGAAGCGGTCTGATAATTAAGCTCTCTTTCTGATTTACAGTGCACTCGAGATATGCAGATTGGGAAAAACAAAACCTTTCAAAGTTTCGACAACTTCGGTGCAATGCTCCCTCAGACTTGCATATGATTAATGACACTGTACAGCATTGATATAATTATTAATTTTACTGCTTTGACTGCATTAAAATGCAGTTCACTTTAGATTGAGGTAAGCACTGTTCAGTACGGTGACGCATTGCTGCCGCATACATATTATTTTTTCCACTCAATTATGTCGTAATAACGAGATGTTATGTCGTTTTGACAACATCATTTTCTGGTAATAAAAAGATGTTATGTCGTTAAAACGTGTTGTATAGAAACGTTTGTTTTATAGAAAGGCTTTCTTTAAAGTGAATTTCGTTCACTTTAAAGTGAGTTTTGTGAATTTTCGGTTTCATCAACTAATTGCCAGTTTATTTAATAAATAAGAAGCAAACCAGGAACTCCGGGAATTAATTGATGTGCGTAACGAACCCACTGAATTGAGAATTAATTCATTCAAATGTGAATTTGTAAGATTGCAAATAAGGTGCAGATTTGAAAGTAGAATTAAAGACCGAATAAATTCATATAACAACAAAAAACTAAAATATAATAATCAATTATATTATATTATATATATATATATATATATATATATATATATATATATATATATATATATATATATATATATATATATATATATATATATATATATATATATATAATTATACACACACCGATCAGGCATATCATTATGACCACTGACTGTGAATAACACTGATTATCTCTTCATCACGGCACCTGTTAGTGGGTGGGGTATATTAGGCAGCAAGTGAACATTTTGTCCTCTAATTGTGTTAGAAGCAGGAAAAATGGGCAAGAGTAAGGATTTGAGTGAGTTTGACAAGGGCCAAATTGTGATGGCTAGACGACTGGGTCAGAGCATCTCCAAAACTGCAGCTCTTGTGGGGTGTTGCCGGCCTGCAGTGGTCAGTATCTATCAAAAGTGGTACTGGTAATGCTGGTACTGATAGAAAGATGTCAGGGGTCTAGTGGAGTTCATGCCTCAATGGGTCAGGGCTGTTTTGGAAGCAAAAGTGGGACTAACACAATATTAGCATGGTGGTCACAATGTTATTCCTGATCTATATATATATATATATATATATATATATATATATATATATATATATATATATATATATATATATATATATATATATATATATCAAATAAAATTCCTCATTACTACCTCAACAATAAAACGAATGAATTAAAAGGGAGCCCATTCATAAATTTCGAATTTAGCCCAAACATTGTGGTCATAGTCAAAGATTGCAACTGAAAAATATCATCATAAAATCAGATTTTTTTCTCCATCATTCAACTTTAGAGAGATATTTTCCTCCAAGACTGGCAGAGCAACCCAGGAAATGTGAGTAGTTTGCTAACATAAAGCCTGAGGGCAGGAAATCAGCAAAAAATAAATAAAAAGAGGATTTAAGCAAAGTGAAAAACTGACAGAGAGACACACGACATACTATGCAGATAGAATTGGGTCAGGTTCATCTACCTGCAGGCTAACAGCAAATCACATCCTCAGATTTCAAATCAAAGGAAATCTTTTAAGCTTGCTGAAATGTGAAGTCAATGACGAAACACTAAGTTTTCTGTCAGGAATAATTACATTATAAACTTCCAGAACCTTATGCAAAGTTTATATAGCACAAAGGCTGTTTTTGTACGTGTAATCTATCTTTTACACTTAATCTTCAGTTACAGATAACATTTTGTTCATTTAGCATTCTTCAGTCCACTTCAGTGATTTCTTCCACTAACCGAATAACATATACTGTAACTACATGTACTATATTGAAAAAAAAAACAAGGCAATGTTCTTCCCCTTAACTTCTTAATTAAACATATTATGCAACCCAATCAAATACACCATAAGGTAATTAAAACACAATGTATTCCAGAGATCCGTATTATACTGTATATTGTATATCTTTGCCACAGTTTGACACATTTTTGCCATTCTTTCTGTGTCCCATAGTTACACACTGACTTGGATAAAGGGGAAAGCGCAGTGAAATACACTCTCTCAGGCGAGGGGGCTGGAACCATCTTCACCATCGACCAGACCACCGGGGACATACACGCTTTGCGCAGTCTGGATCGGGAGGAGAAGCCTTACTACACGCTACGAGCGCAAGCGGTGGACATGGACACCAACCGTCCACTGGAACCAGAGTCAGAGTTTGTCATCAAGGTGCAGGACATCAACGACAATGAGCCAAAATTCCTGGAAGGCCCCTACACTGCTAGTGTACCTGAGATGTCACCTGTGGGTAAGAAGCCCATTAAGATGGTTGCTTCTGCTGAAGCATGGGTGGTGTTGGGTGCAAGGGGTTGAAATAGTGTCAGTAAAGCGCTGATTTTTCCTTTATTTATGTTTATAGTTCAATTCACTAAATGCGTTAAGAAAGCATCAACTAACAATAAACAATATTTGTACAGCATTTATTATTCAATTTACAATTTATTGATATTAAATGAATGAATACATTGAATTTATGTTTATAAATATTAATAAAATGAATGTTTGTTCATGCTACATAAATGTGAACTAATGGTTGTAAAAATTGTAATGGTTCCCATTAAATATAAAATATTTAAATTAATTTATTTTTGCATAGTGGAACCATACAAACAATATTCTAAATAAAGTAAATAAAATAAAATCACAATGTTAAGCAATGAAAGCCAGTCAATAGCATAAGGTTACAATAATTATAGTCATAGTGTTAGAAAATTGGCATATTGAAGCTTACACCATGTCCTAACCAGCGATGCAATAAGATTCCAGTGACAAGCAATTTGTCTGTCTACTAACTACACCATGGTCCACATGGTGATTGACAAAATCAATCACAGCCAATCAGAACAGCGTGTGGGAGAAGTCTCTCTGCAAGTGCACGGCACTCGCAACAAAATGGATTATTAAAATACATTACTGAGATGAAATACTGAGTGACTGAAACAATCTTTGTCTTAGAATGCACTTGCTTGTTGACACGGAATTCACAGTTTGAATATTCTTGTTTCCTTTCATTTATTTTCAAGATCTAAGGTGAATTATCCATTGCCGTTTTCAGAATGGCTAAAATACATTTGAACTCAAATTCAATTCTTTTAACATTAGATAAAGCTCATAATCAGTACCTCGAATTATCATTGTCATAATTTGTACATTGTTGTTCCATCCGCAGAAATAGAAGCCGTTTCTAAAATAGAATCGTCCCGTATTGACAAAAACGTATTGCGTGTCGCGGCGTCACGTGAACAAATGCTGGAGCAAAACTAAACAGCTAAACTTAAGGAGTTCTTAACTAAGTTCTTTAGGATAATGCAACAATGCAAACAAATGTTGGAGCAGAAATATGGATGGATGGATGGATGGATGGATGGATGGATGGACGGACGGAATGAAGCCTAAAGACTACACTGATGATTACCACAGTGTTACAGCGTGGGATGCCGGAGGCCATATATTATTCATGTTATGAGTTTGCCAAATATTCATTGGCGTGGCAGAGGGGAGCTAATCCAGACATTACTGTGTGCCGTCAGATAATAAGAAGTGCATGGGCTCCAAATCCCCACCAAACTGGATTACACAGCCCTAGTAGGATTTCTCATCTCAACCTTGATTGTATTACTGATTATTTCACCAAGGCATCTGCTCTGGCTGATGATGGCAGCACGGGACCTTATTTTGTTACTGTCTCTGCTTCTCTGGAAAGGCTCGTCTCTAAAGCCGGCCAGAAGTTGTATTGATTTCCACACACCCTAATCCAATCGCCGTAACTACTAGCAGATCAATGTAGCGCTATCCTCTTGCATTCATGGAACACATTGCAGAGCTTGTTAAAGTTATAATGGCCTCCATTATTTGGACAAATATGCTTAATCATGATGTCAAATATGATTGCAGACAATGCATCAATCCCTGAGGCCACGCTGGGGAGCTATGTAATATGACGCTACTTTCCCTGCAAACATGATGGTCGATGAAATGCTGGTTCCTTTGTGTTATATGACATGTAATTGGGTGCTTCACTGATTTATAGTCTAAAGAAGAGAAGAAAGCTTGTTTGTTAACCAGTTCAGTTGGAAACATCACAGAAAGGCCCACTGTTGTTCTTTGCACTCCCTCTCCCTGCATGCTATTGAAACACTTACTATTTGTAATTAGACTTGAAAAACATTTGACCACAGATTTATAGCAGAAATGTCTCTGCATTCATGCATGCTCTGGTATATTTGCCATGAGAAGGGTTTACTGAACAACATCTATTAAAGATTTTAGTTTAAAAACATGGGCACATTTAATGTAATATTGATGGGTTCTCATTTGTTTACTTCACAATCATTTTGAGAGAAATATACATGTCTAATGTACTGTATATCAAGGGCCAGATTTTACTAACAGCTTGTGCCAGTGCAAACCCTCTTTTGGCTTTAAAAAAACTACTGTCAGGATTTACTAAAGACACCCATTGAAAAAAATAGAGCTAAAAAGGTGTGGAAAGGGTTATTTTTGCGGCTGACCTGATTGCATATGCATTTGTAGGAATTTCCATTTCAGACGCAAAATTTCTTGGAGGAGAGTATTTAAATGAATCATGCAAGGTGATTTACTAAGGTTTGCGCTAGTCAATTTACTGGTATTTGCGTCATTTTTTAATGGCAAAAAAGTCTTAAACCAGACACTAATTTGCACTGCTTTTGGTAGATTGCGTTAGTCATTATGGAAATGATTCGGCTGCGTTTGTCTTCTTTAATTTGCGTATCATCAGTAGGTCACAGACAGAACTTTCCACTCCCATTTGCGTTTTTTTTAAATTGCGCTCTCACGTTAATTTGCCCACGCTTTGGGCCCTATCATACATCATACACCAGATGCGACGCAAGTGTTTTTTGCTAGTTTCAGCCCAACGCAGTTACCATTATCACGTCCTGCGCCACGTCGTTTAAATAGCAAACGCATTTGTGCCCATCTGTTCAGCCATGAGAGTGCTGGTCTGAACATGAGGTGTGTTCAGGCGCATTGTTGGCACCATTGACCAGTGTTGGGCACATTACTTTAAAAAAGTATTTAGTTATTGTTACTAGTTACTTCTTACAAATAGTAACTGAGTTAGTAACTGAGTTACATCATTATAAAAGTAACTAATTACCAGGGAAAGTAACTGCTGTGTTACTTTTTTTTTCTTCTTCAAATGTTCAAATATGTCAAATAACTTGGATGCCCCCAATATTAGATATGTTAAATGAATGAATTGGACACTAAATAGAATAAATTACTATTATAAAACATTGTACATTAATGTACACTATTGTAATATTGCTGTGGGACAATGTGAGAGACACCTATCAAATTCAATACATTATTGTAAATATCAGTAGACCTACTATAGTGTAAATATTGTGTGAATATTATCAGTAGGCCTACTATACTACTCCTTTTGGTAGTGGAGCTCACGTTATCACCAGTGTTTTTGGCCACTAATTTTGTGGCGGCATGTGATGTTGTGAGGCGCTTCATTAGATTAGAATCACTTGCCACCGACGTGGAGAGACTCTTTCTTCCTAGGCATAAGTTGCACGTTACATAGACATTCTTACCTTCCACCTCAATGAGGGAAAAGTAGCGCTTATTGGCTACTTCCAGTTTGCGAAAGCTACCTTTGAAGTCGTTGAACTTGCCATCGCTGACTGTGCATATGCGTGTGCGTCATAGATGGTGTGTGTGTGTGTGTGTGTGTGTGTGTGTGTGTGTGTGTGTGTGTGTGTGTGAACCACAGACCGTAAAAAAATTGGTGTGAACTCAACCTATCAACCTCAACCTTGTCTCCCACCCACCAATCATCATCAGTGATGTGTACCACCCCACCCACCCCCCAACACGCATGGCTGGCACGCGCGCACCCGCACACACGTTGCAGGTCCGACTGACAGAGAGCCTGTTCGGGTGAAAACCGCTTCAGTGAGCTCAATTATAGTAACGCTTGCATTTTTTTCCTCAGTAACGCTAACGGCGTTGTAACGGAAGAAACAGTCATTCGTTTGATTACTCGTTACTGAAAAAAAAATTTCCGTTAGTAAAGCCGTTTATCTATAACGCCGTTATTCCCATCACTGCCATTGACCAACTGAAACCTGATCTAAAGTCAATAGCGAAGCATTTTTTGTGTTATTTAAAGGGCATGTTAGTAATATGTGCCTATAAGCGCCTATCTGTTGCTTATTACACACAGGGATGCAGCGGCACACAAGCATTTTTAAATATTAACAATAAAAGGATTCTTCTCTGGAGAAGCGTTTGGCAAATTCCATCATGTAAATAGCAATCCACCATGGTGCAAGCGCAACTGGCTTTTAAAGAGAATGAGAGATGAGACTCTTATTGGTTAATTGCACGTTACGCCCAAAACACGCCGACCATTTTCCCCATTGTTGAAAAAGCAAAAGTGGACTCAGACACGCCCTAAGTGCACCTGCGCCGTGCGCTTTAGACTATGCTCTTAGATTGTTAAAATAGGCCCAAAATTTTGATTGTCCACTTTAAATGTTTTACTAATCTTTAGAGTATTAGTTGATTGTCTGCTTAATATCTGCTACTGACTATAAGTAACTTTGCAACAACATGTCAACTTATTATACTAACTTTAACCCAAACCTAACAGTCTACTTATACTCTAATGAGAGTTACAAGAATGTGCAGTTTCTTAGTAGAATGTCTAAAGTGGATTATAGAAATAAAGTGTTTTACCAATTTGCGACACAAAAACACAGACCTAAAATCAAATCAAAATGAAATAAACAAAACAGAGCCTGTCAACAGTCCACAGCTATTTTGACAGATAAAACATGAAGCGGATAAATTCAAAATGACAACAATCCATGTTTTTCAAGTAGTCTTATTTTCATAAGAATAAAAGGTGTTTATGAGAAATGCTAAGGATAGCCTTTCAAGTCGTATAGCTATTTTCTGTCTCGAACAATTCAGCTCAAACTAGGGGAGAGCGGGGCACTTTTCAAATAAAAGAATGGCATTTTTTAATCATTAGAAAAATATTAGTTTGACAACAAACACACCTCAAAACACAGTTATACAGCATAGTAAAAAATAATAACAATTAAGTATTTCTGAACATTGACTCTCAGTCGTTATTTACCTTTTTCTCATGGTTTCTCAATAGAATTCATAAAAGTATAAAATTGAAAAGCATATTTCTAATAGGGGCTCATTGTAACGCAGTGTTACAACATACCCCACCTGCGCAACTGGGATTTAACCCCGGCTCTAAATAATTCCCTTTCTCTAAATAATGTTGTTATGGCAACTAGTAAATACACTAATTTTCGTCATCCTGGCATGTATGGAAAGTGTTAAACCATGTGTGTTACAACTAACCCCACGTTAGGTTGTGTCCCGCTCTCCCCTACACTTTAGTTCACTTTAATCCAAATTAATTCCATTCGGAGATATTTGTATTGCATTTTTAATGAATGGTAATTTTGACAAAGTTGCTTTACAAACTTCAGGAATTGCCTGCAATGGTACAGTGCAGTAAACAGAAGCAGTGATTTCTCTGGGACCCATAATCATTTGTAGTCATAGGCCCAGTGAGACATCAGTCTTAAAAACAGGCCTGAATGAAAGCATTCACTGACTTTTTTAGGAAAAGCAAGATTTGGTGGAACTATTCATAAATCTGTAAGTTTTTGAAAATAAGTATTTTGTGCTTCAGCATTATGAAACAATGATATGCAAGTAAACATGACGTTTTTTTTAAAAATTGCAATAATGTTTTTGTCTTGATACCCTTTATTTTGTTATAAGTTACTTATCGCAGTACTACGTTAGTGTCTACTGTTGAGTGGTCTGTTGTAGCATGTAATTCAAGTGGTTCCCATGTGGTCACAGAAAGCAATGCTGCAGAATACTATTACACTTAAAAACTGTTACACATTTTTGGCTTTTAATCCATGTTTATTAACTTTGAGGTCATCTATCTACCAACTCACACACACACACACACACACACATAACGTAAATAAACTGCATTCATCAAGTCATTGGAGTTTTAAAATCAAGAACGCAGTTGAACAGTTAATTAACCCAAGATATTTAATTATGGAATAAAGGCCCGTCTAGATTAAAACAGTCCCAGTTATGAACACAATGTATCACTGCTGGATAATCCACATGATTATCCCCACATGAAGATATCATGTGATATATCATTATTGATGATTGTAAGGATAAAACAAATGGAAATACAGTGTGCATAGAGCGTTGATACTGAGAAAGAAAGCTGATATGGTAAAATTGAAAATTACAGGAGAGAAATCACTTGTTACAACATACCGTGCATATCATCACTGATTTAAATCAGTGCATTTCTTCTGTACAAAGCAAATGGGAAACAGCTTTGCTTAGAATTAAGCATTTATTTATTTATTTTATTAAAGTGCCCCTATTATGGTTTTTTTATATTCCCCTTCATGCAGTGTGTAATATAGTTGTCTGTGAATGTAAACGCTCTACAAAGTTGTAAAGTCAAAAGTGCATGATAAATAAAGTTATTGTCTACCAAAAGAAAGAATCGACTCTGAACCGCCTAAACGAGTCTTTTTTAAAACAAATCCTACTGTGTTACGGTTCTACGTCACAGACATTTGCAAAATGCCCACCTATGTTGTACATTGTCCACCCGCAAACAACTACACACGTTCTCAAACACATAATTTTACTGATGACTGCTTCTCAAATCTCTGAGTTCAATGCAGGATTCGCAAAACGCTTGCTCTTGAAAGATGGGTAAGTACCAGTTTATTGTTATATGTAGGGATGCACCGATTCCAGGATTCAGCTTCAGACGCAGTGGTTGAACATAATGGCGCCGCCGTTGATTATGGGACCGTGTTTACCAGCTGGACTGTTCGAATGCAGTCGGCTGTGAGAAAGTGAAAATGGAACTTCTGAACAGAAAACGTGTTGTTTGGCAGTACTTTAAGTCAAAAGAAGGCGATTCAAGTCAAGCTACATGTTCAATTTGCAATGCAGATTTGTCTCGTGGTGGCAAGGACCCTGAACAATAGCCGCTGTTAAATAATTTGCGTATCCGAAAGAATATGAGTTGTGCATGAAGGAATCTACAGACAGCAGCCAAAATGCAGCAACTTCAGGTACGGCAAAGGAAGGACAGTCATCCTGGCATAATGTTGACTATTCTTAATTAAAATTAAATTAAATTAAACATACACTGCTGTAGGGATGCTCATTTCGGTTAATTTTCCCAACCGACAACTGCTGCTCATTATCCGATTATTAACCGTTAACTGATAAGATTATAATATTGAATTGGCATTAAATAAAAATACGATTGACGAGTGTCTGTGACCTGTTAAAAAGACGGGTTTATTTTACCAGCATACAGATCAGATAAAATATAAATAAAAATAATAAAGTAAATAGGCCTACACTAAATATTTTTCACTTAAATAATTACCAAATTAAGATGACAAAACGAAAATACACTGAATCCTTTTGAAGCTTTGAAGAACTGGAATAGTTTTTTTGTCAAATAAAAATAGCAGGCCTACCTCAATCCACACCTTGTATGGTTTTTATTTTTTTTTAAGTAACATGTCTAAGTGATGTGGGTTAGTCTGGAGCACACCCTGTTGACAGTTAAACCCGCGGCAGAAAACACCCTCTCAAGCCTTGTTTATACTTTCGTCTGTCTCTGCAGCGCAAACCTCCAATGACTGCGCGCACACCTTCTGCACTCTCCGTTGTGAGGGCGACTCGGAGTAATTGTTCTATAAACCATCAGGAAACAGTGGTGAGAAGAACACACGTGACAATGTTTACTTTAGTAAACTTGACCAAAACCACACTATGAAAAGCCTTAAACAAGGCTTCAGATGGCACTGATGCCCGGGAAATACAGAGAAAATGCCTTGCTTGAGTGGCCAGTGCCTTTAATTTGCTTTCCACCAGTCAGGAGCTTGTACTACTGCTGTACTATAATACTGCATAGCATATTTTGCAATATGAGCATCATTACACTGCTATTGACGTTGTTTACTTCATTAATGTGTTTACTATGATAATGGACTGAGGATGGGAGTAGGATTGGGTATTCGGTTTCGGATTTGGCAGAATCTTAACCAGTGGATTCAGTATTCGGCCGAACCCCAAAAATCTGGATTCGGTGCATCCCTAGTTATATGTAAGTATAAATAATAATTGATGCATATATTTTCTACCGGGTGTTCAAAATACGTAGTTTTGTGTTTATTGTGTAGGTCTCTGATTAACTGGCTAACTCACGTTATTACTGTCTTAATGAAATACTTCTACTAATCAGTTGTGGGCCACTATTACCTAAAACTGTGTCTATTAATGCAGATTACAGTCATTCACTTTAGTGCTCGGCTAACGCATGCGCTGTTATTGATACAGTTCCCGCATGTGCACTGCAATAAATTAGAAATATACACATGGGTTTGTTGATGACATACTCTTGTTAATGCTGATGGTGAGGAATTACAGTTGAAACTCATAATGTACCTCAAAAAGAGTAGTGTATCACTGAAAAATGTCCTGCTCAAGTCGTCCTTCCAATGGAGGATCGGATTGAGTCCTTCCAATGTCACATCATCGGACTCGTGCTCGGAATGAAATGGTAAAATCAACGCCAGCATTACTGTCCATACAGTGTGTACAATCGCTGAGGACTGAGGAAGCTTCCAGAGCTGAAGTTCAGTAATAGGCGTTTAGCTTCCGACACGCGCAAGTGGTAGGCCAATCGTAACAGAATGGGCCATCTGGCCAATCAGAGTAGAGTAGATTCATCCGTTGAGTCGTTTGAGAATCATTGAAAAAGGTGGTGATGTGCAATGTATATTATATGATATTATGATACTAGTATGTTGTAGAAGACCTCCAACACAAAGTGAGGAAAAATTTGCCAAATATATATTCAGATAAACAAAATAAATAAGAAAAGCTTTGCATGGCAAGAGGTTAAAAAAAAAAAAGTCTGACATGCAATTTGGTGTCGAGCTTAATAAACTACATGTCCTATCCTGCACCAAAGCCCTTTTCATGTTGCTTCCCCTGAGGATGACAGATCAGGGTAATTCACTTTGAGATTGCCTTTTCCTTGATCTGAATGGCAACGAAATGAAGTGAAACCCTCCCCCTTCCCAGCTGAATCAAAGCTACTCATGATCTCAGATAGCGAAATGTGAATAGACCTGTTTATAAGCACCATAGTCCAACATTGAAGTTATAGGCCTATTTTGCAGGCATCTGTGTGATTTCTATTGTGGCTGCTGCCACCACAAAGGCATAAGTGAGTTTTTCTAAACAAGAGAGGAGGATTCCTGCAGTTCTGCCTTGGCTTTTCCCATATTTCTTGACTTTAGATGTATTTTTCATCGGGTTACAGGATTTTGTAACTGCAATTTGGAGGTCATTTAAAGGAGGTGAACTGTGTGGGTTTTTAATGCTTTTCACCTCTTTATGTGGAGTCCAGAACAATCTGAAAGCATATTGATGTGTGCTGAGAGAACAAAAAATATATATATAAATAAATCAAATGGAATTGCATCAGTTGGTTGGAAATTACTTCCATTGGGAAATGGCCTTGATTTAAAATCTGTACAATTACTTCTTGGTTTCTTTTGTTTTCCCCCATCTCTCTCTCTCTCTCTCTCTCTCTCTCTCTCTCTCTCTCTCTCTCTCTCTCTCTCTCTCTCTCTCTCTCTCTCTCTCTCTCTCTCTCTCTCTCTCTCTCTCTCTCTCTCTCTCTCTCTCTCTCTCTCTCTCTCTCTCTCTCTCTCTCTCTCTCTCTCTCTCTCTCTCTCTCTCTCTCTCTCTCTCTCTCTCTCTCTCTCTCTCTCTCTCTCTCTCTCTCTCTCTCTTCCAAGGCCTTCAAGTTTATTTTCTCATCTCAAACAGTACACTGTGATAATTCATTCTACTTTGTGGTTTGAGAGATTTCATAAAATACAACTTCAAATCAAAACTGACCCTATGTACTTTCTTATGAAATATCCCTGTTCTTTTGCACAATTCTGCAGTGTATGTTCTTCTAATAAAGAAAGCGTTCAAAATAATCTAGCATAAAAAGGCAATATCTTTATATAATATTTAATTAAAGGTCCCATGGCATGAAATTTTCATTTTATGAGGTTTTTCAACATTAATATGAGTTCCCCTAGCCTGAATATTGTCCCCAAGTGGATAGAAATGTTGATCGGTGTAAACCCGAGTTCTGGCTGTCTTTCTCTGCCTTTGAGAAAATGACAGGCCAGACGAGCCAATCCTGAAGTCTCCTGGTTTGACGTCCAAGCAGGAACGGTTAACTCCCTTTCCTCCACCCAGAGAATCTGCCACACCCATGCAAACGCTCGAGAGATCATTCCTTGTGAACGAGTGAACGCTGGCAGTTTCTCAGTGTTTGGATGTACAAATGAAAACAGAAGTCTTTTTTCAGTTCCTTCTGATCTGTGATCAGTAATTTCTGATGTGTAGCTAATTATTTATTATTCGTGCACACAATGCGGCTTCTCTCTCTCCAGACAGAACGGTGTTTTCGTGTTTTCTATCTTGTGAGTCAGTGTTTTTGTACGTCCTCGTCGCGTCTATCGGTTCTAAAATGTGCATACAGTCATGAGTTTCTGCTCAACATCGGCCTCACACACGCCGAAGCTCGGGCTGCACTGGCCGTTGGCCTTCAACATCCCCGACCCCCAGTACTGCATCTGGCCCACAGCGGAGGCACCAAACGCGGCGTGAGATTAAGCAGAAGGGGGGTAAGCGTGAGCATATTCGGGCTAGCCAGCCTAGCCCCACAATAAACTGGATTACATTCGATTACTGCTGTTGTGTCTTTGTTTGCGCTGTGTAACTTACTCAACGCGCGTCACTGACGCTTTTATTTTATTTGAAAAATAATGCTATTATCAACACTTACTTTTAACTCGTTCATCTCGACAGCTGTAATGGTACTTTGCATGTGTTACAAAGTTGGTAATAATGATGAAGACGGACTCGGTGTGACTGGGACTCGTGTTTATTCAGAACTCTCAGATACAAACACAATAAACTCGCGCTGACTGACAGCGCTCTCATTACTCAGTAGGTACTATAAATAACTTTGTTAGCGATCGCTGAGCTCCGTCTCTGGTACGTTAGTGATGTCCGGTTCGCGAACGATCTTTCTTTTGAACCTGTTCTTTTTAGTGAACCGAATCAGTTCACCAAATCGGACTGAATCGTTCTAAACGGTTCGCGTCTCCAGTCAGCGCTGATCCATAATTTACTAAAGTTACTAACTTTCTGACATGAGTGACAGTCCCTCCGACTAGAAATAGACTAATAACCTGAAGTATATGCTGTAACTAAAACAGTTCAGACATGCTGAGAACTGATGTGAAGTGAACTCAGGTCCATCCATCTCTCTGGCAGCAGCTTGTGCCTGCTCATGCCTCGTAGACCAAGTTAAACCACGCCCCCTCCGCTCATTTAAAATACAAAGATGTCAGCCAATCACAACAGTGGGCGTTTTTACTGAAGTCTCACAGCAGACACGCCTCTTGAAGCAGGGCATTCAGCCACAGGGCAAACAGCAGTATAGAAAAAATGCCTTTTATTTCTAAATTATGACATTTTATGATGTAAAAGTCATACTAACAATATAAGTACACCTCAGGAAACATTATAAAATAATAGAAAAATGCCATGCCATGGGACCTTTAATGATTGATAGAACGATGGATGGATGGATGGATGGATGGATGGATGGATGGATGGGATAGATGGATAGATAGATAGATAGATAGATAGATAGATAGATAGATAGATAGATAGATAGATAGATAGATAGATAGATAGATAGATAGATAGATAGATAGATAGATAGATAAACTTCACATACTTTTGAAAATCCAGCATTTAGTTGACCCTGGTAAGCGCTCATTGTCACAGTTGTGGTTTGGCTTCACGGCATTTGTTTCCAGGCGGACTATTAAAGAATGCAACACACACGTCTAGCGGACATCCTGTAGAATTCAACCAATCAGATGATGACTTCAAAACTTCTGAAGTGTTTCCAGATAAGTGTGCCATATGCATCAGACATTCAGCCAACTGTCCGTGGGCGTGAAGTCTGAGGCTGAGACTATATTCCTATAAACCAATGGTCGCCAACCCATCGATTGCGATCTTTATTACTGTCCCAGTAGCTTGAGAAAATAAAATAAAAATAATTAAAAACACACATTATCAGGCTCAAATTTTCCCTATATGCTGTGCAACCTCATAATTTATTTGGGAGCATTTGTGCGAGTGCAACCGCACAAATCGACCAGCCATAAATCAGAAACCGCACGTTTTATTGTTTAATTTTGGCTGATCTCTATTCCAGATTTGCACAAGTGTAAATGCATCGGGTTGTTGAAACCACATATGTACATTTTACTCCTCCCAACATTGCTAATAAATAAATGTGTGAGAGCAAATGTCATGTTATAGTCAGATATTACAGCGCTACTGCAGCATACATCGCCACAGACGAACAGGTCCTCTTCAGAAAACTGCCGCAAATGAAATTGTAAGTAAGTGTAATCATCATCATCATTAAAAGTAAAGAAACTTAATTATCTTACTTATTTTTTTTAAAGTCTATGGATCTTAGTGCTTATGCCGCTCTCTCTCCTATTACGGTCCTTGATTTTGAAATTAGCTGTTGATTAATAAAATGCAGCTCATATTTATTGATCTCGGTGATGTGAAAATTTGCATATAGCGCGGGAATTAAAGATCGAAATAAAAAATAAAATAGATGCATCAAATAGATATCTGATCAGTAAAAACCAGCCTGGTCTCATTGCGAAAATGTACCTCTGGCAACGTTTTTGCAAACCCCAAAATACGTACCAATATGTACATATCACTGCAGTTTCAAAGTGATATGTCCACTGGGTGCCGCCAAAAGCTTCGTTTTTTTTCCCGGAACAGATGAGCGTCAGTCTGACGTTTTGTGACATTGTTTTTTTAACGTACACCTACACTAAACCCTAAACCTAACCGATAGTGTTAACAAAAGCAAATGTGACAAAAATACAATAGTAACCATGTCTTGTTAGCTTCTGTGAACTCATCTTTGAGCTCTTTTATCATGACTTGTCTTTCACGGGATTCGTACCTGAGCTTTCATTATTACAAGTACAAATCTGTACCAGCTGAGCTACTGAGCAAACTTATTATATAAAAAAGCCGAGCATATGGAGCAGATTAAGTGACGCAAACTCCAAAATTGATTCATTTACATGGAAAAAAAAAAACGATAAAAAGTGCTTGCTGTTTTACTGCCTCTAGTGTTCATTTCACTTTGAAACTGCAGAGATATGTACATATTGGTACGTATTTTGGCGGTTTGCAAAAACATTGCCAGAGGTACATTTTCACAATGAGACCAGGTTGGTAAAAACACATGAAGTGACCAGGTGTAAATAGGCCCAGCAAGATCACTGTTCACAATGCTTGAAATACAGTATAGGAAGAAAAAATTCCATTTTTACAGTAGTTGCCAAATAAATTATGTATTTTCAATAAGCGCCACCTTCTGCCATTTTCATTCAGTCCATCTTTTTTTGTTTTGTGCAGGTGCGCTTATGTAACAATTTCACAAAGCTAAAGTCAGACCATTCTGCATTTGCTCTTAGTCTTGAAATTTTAATAAAAAACAACTGCTCATGCTACATGTGTGTATCTTTGTTTGGATTGTGATTAAAATGCAGTGGTTGCCTCTAATTTCAAATTGTTTTAAGGCCAGTTTGGCCTGTTATAGACCAAATAAACAACAAATAAATTTGCTTAAACAAAGAAAAAAAATTGCCAATTTGCTTGTAAAAAAAATCTGAATCTATAGGTAGGTCTTGCCTTTCATCAAGTCCAAGGTCAGAGATCTTTGGCTTGAAAAGGTTGGTGACCACTGCTATAAGCAATATACAAAAAGCAGGAGTGTGATATGGATACAATCAGGAAACTGTTCTAGAACAACACACTATTGCTGCTAAACTGCGAGATGGTTGGCGTGCAGAATTCTGCAATTTCAGTAAAACAAGGTGATTCAGCGGCCCGTGACCATCAGCTCATTCTACAGTACGGATTGTTTGTCATTTATTGGGCAATTTAAAAGTGCTGCCTTTGTAATGTGAAAACTGCTATTTCAGACATATCGAAATGCAGTGGAAATCAGTTGGCCTACATAGGAATCTACTTGGTTTTATGTCAGCCCATCAGGACCAACGCATATAATGACTTGCCTATATAGGCCTGTTTTCGAGTCACGGTCAAACCCTACATTCAATCTACCAAGGGCCGATCCATGAACTATTACAGTTATAACCTTGAAAAAAGCACTTCTTTCACATATATACTTTCATGCAGTTTAACACAAACGAATATCCTCTGTCTGTTTGCAGGTACGTACGTGATGAAAGTGACGGCAACAGATGCAGACGACCCTACATACGGCAACAGTGCCAGGGTGGTGTACAGCATACTGCACGGCCAGCCGTACTTCTCCGTCGACCCCAAAACAGGTAAAACACTCCTGAATATTTTATAGTAGACATACAGAAAAATGTTTTGCTACATTAAAAATGGAAATAATTATTATTATAACAAACATCCTCTGCCTTGTTTGAGTAATAACAACAGGCTAGGCTCATTAATTTCACAGTTCACAGGTTTCAACATAATTACATTCATTGACCCTATTAGACAAATAAGCTTGGCGGTTTGATTTGATAATGTGGCCAGCCAAGAAAATGGATTTGTAACTTAAAATGAACAATTAATTTTGAATAGCGGAACAGAAACGGGCATCCTGTCAGCTAAACAGGCCTGAATAGAACTATAATTATACAATCGGGTGCTACTTTTCAAACCCCAATACCCTCCACGTAGAAAATAAAGTCAGCAAAAGCAAATGGATTTTCCTGTTGTTTATATGGCTGGAAGAACTGTAACACCAGTTCAAATGATGCAGCAAATAAACTGCCTTTTATTTTCTGCCAGTGAATATTTTGTTATGCAATATTCAGGGGCGTTTACGGCAAAGAATGTGAATCCACAAATGACCGTCCACTGCATTAAAGCCCAAACCTGCAAAGTAAACTTTATGCACAGAGCATGTGCGAGCATTTCACACTTGATTTCAGTATGTTTACAGCCCCATGTACAAGTGTGAAGCATAGCAAACAGGAATACATGAATAAAAATATAATATCCTGATATCAGCAAACCCGTGGGGGCTCAAAGGGTGACATTCTGCAGCCGAACAAATCAAATGACTAGTAAGGAAGAAAAATCTGGTTTTGTCCCAGGCCATAATAAAAAAAATGCCAACACAAATCGACAGTAAACAAAAGCTGTGAGACGAAGGAGGGGGGGAAAGGCAGGGTGTGAAATCAAATGCAATGCTGAGAGTCGTGGGAGAAAATAGACTCAGGAAACACATCTTAAAGGAATAGTTCACCCCCCAAAAAAACTAAGTTTGCCATCATTTAATCACCCCCATGCAGTTCCAATCCTGTGTTATTTTCTTTCTTCCATCTTTGAAATACAAAAGGAAGATCTCGGGCATAGAGACTGCTTTCAATGCAAGAAAAAATGCATGATGATACAGTAAATTACAAAATTTGGTAACACTTTATAATAACTGCATGCTATTAATCTGACAACTACTAAATATTTTATAACTACCTGAATTAATCATGAATTGCATGTTAATAAAGCATTTATTAACACACAAGTAACTATAACTATATATCTAAATAATGAGATGCATAAATGCACATTTAAATAGTTTATGAATTATTTACTTACACTTTCTAAATGATCCATGAACCACTGACGACCATGAACCATGACCATGACCATGATCCATGAACCACTGACGACTCCTAAATAACTGGTTTATAAATGTAATTTCAATAAAGTATGAAAAAAAAAAACAATATAGATATGCTTATAAATCAAGAATAAAACATGTATAGCTTTTTTATAAACTGCTTATTAAAGTCTATTAATGATTTATAAATGATGAATTAACAATTTACTAATGCTTAACTAATGATTCATAGCATGCAGTTATTATCAAGTGTTAACCAAAATGTAATTTTAGGTGAACTATTCATTTAATTACTGACACAAACTTAAAGAGTGATCTGTCCATGCGAAACTAAAGTCAAAAAACAGATCCTCATGTAACAGGTCCAGAGAATCACATGTGACATCCCTTTTACGTTTCATTTGAAACTGGCATTGTATGAAGGTTTGTGGCCTTTTTAACTGCTCACCGCCATATCTAATTCATCCTATGAAGTGCTCTCTTGATCTGGGAAAGCTTCTTGTGGCATTGGGAAATGCATTAGTTGTGCTTTATGGAAGAAAAGCGAGGAAAGGTGTTGCTACATTGGCTTTGTCGTCTTGTTAAGACAGTTAAGTATCCGAAGCTTTAGGACTGACCTCAATCTTTTAGCTAGAGAAAAACACTTGAAGGCAAAGGTGTACATCACTAGTTTCAGGAAAGGTGCTACAGTCTGATGCCCAAGGATAACATTTTTAAATTCTATGGTACCATCTATGTGCTGGAACTTTAAAGAACCCAGGAGAGCTTTCCCCTTTTTTAACAGCTGATTGCTAGAAGCAATAATGTGCTCTGAAGGGGGTATAATGTAATATCAAGAATTTTTTTCCTTCAAAGAACCACATAGCCATATATTTTTCCAGCCTTTAATGTACTATGTAGACATATTCTAATGCGTCCACCGAAAGCATTTATGGAGACTAAACTGCAAAAATGATTCATGCATCGTCATGGTGGTCAAAACCATAAATACATTAACATATGCATGCACAAATTTACATAAAGACCTATTCAATGTTCATCAACTTGCAATGTGTATGGAAAAATCAACCAATATGAACTTTCCATGTGAAGAAGCCAATCAAAACAAAAGCCATGATGCATGAAGTCTTAAAGGTACATCAAAAAATCTGTTTAATGGAATATTCCGGAGAAGCTCAATCTTGTGGCACAAATGTAGATTACCACAAACATGTATTTTGAATGCAAGAACAGTCACATTCCCTTCCATTAGGGATGTCTAATCAATTGTTGATGTAACAAAATCAAGTCACACCTTACAATTGTATTGTTCGAGAAGCCGTTTTAATCAGAAACACGTCACAATACAGAAAAATACTGTTTCAAATGTAGAACCACAAGACGCAAATATTGTGCATGTTAACATTGGAAAAAAAGTGTGAAAAAAAACTATGTAATAGCTATTAGAACCACAAAAATGAAGAGAGCAGCTCATATAATACACAAGTTTCATTAGGTAAAAATGTATAGAAAAGTGCTTTTGTACTGTAAAATAATAAGCTTTAGATTTATGCTTTTAAATCCTCCAAAAATTGGCCACGTTTACTTTCATAGTAAGTGCCTCGCTATAACCTTTATCACTTCCGAATCATTTTTTGTGTTTATTGATATTATGCTGCTTCACATGAATTGAACCCTATTCCTTTAATTCTAACAGTCAGAGAAAAGGTTGAGAATGGTCAAGTACAGCAAAATATCAGCCATTAATAGATAAAAAGGTATTTAGTTATGGCATCAGAGCATTAGCGAATCCTCAACCCATTGTTTGGATTTTGTTCCATTGAGTAGCACACAGTGTTATTTGGGTTAAAGCCTGTTGGTACATTTTACCAGCATGATAAATGTAAAAAATGTAGGAAACATCTCATAAGCCAGGACATACTTATAAGAATATGTAGCAAATTTTATGAAGCAGGACTAATCTATAACCCACAAACACTAAGTTGAACCCTAAAACAACACTAATGTAATGTGGGTAGGTCATGCTGAGAGGTTAATCGATTTTCAGGGCACCAAAAATAGCACAGAAATGACACACTGCACCTTTAAGTTCAATTTGCTTTGGTTTCCTTTTTCACAATGCTATAGACTCTAATCCATTTGCTTTTTTTTTGCCGCTCTCAATTTTCTTCTCAATTGTGTCTGTTATTTTAGATTACCATTCACATCCCTTTCTCAGCAGGCCTCATTCTCAGGTCTAAACCCTATTCTTCTCCTCACCTTACCCTCTTTTCTGTAATCCGATTCTCTCCACACACTGATACCTGCCTGTATTCACAGCCTCTTCATCTACACTCTCTGTCTACTTCACGATCCCTTTATCGTCCTTTTCTCTGGTCTCTTCTTTCCATTAACTCTCTCGCTCTCTTTCGATCTGTGCACAGGGGTGATCAGGACAGCTCTACCCAACATGGACCGGGAAGTGAAGGAGCTGTATCAGGTTCTCATCCAGGCCAAAGACATGGGCGGCCAGTTAGGGGGTCTGGCAGGGACCACCACCATCAACATCACCCTGAGTGACGTCAATGACAACCCACCTAGGTTCTCCAAAAGTAAGACAATGTATAATTTAGGGGCGTGTGGTCCATATATGCTGTGAATGCTCTGCATACCCAAGCCATTCTTGGACTCACTAATTAAAATAAATTACTGTAAATTCCCTTGTTTGAGGTGTACCATAAAGCTTACATGATAAAATGTTGGCAATACGTATGTATCTCTCGTCATTTATTTATTTGCCAAACGACGGTCATTTTCTTCAAATCTGACACTCACTGAGAGTTCTGGGTAAGCCGATCCACAGCAGCTTTGGCGCCTACGCTCTGTTGTTAGCCTATGTATCGTCATCATTGTCCCGCGTTCTCATTGGTATTTCGGGATTTCATGCACAGGGAAAGCAGTCCGTGAATCACTCGCCTAAGAGTGAAAATGTGCTGTCAGATCTTGATAACAAAAATCACATTGTATTTGATACAAAACTAAATAGGCTAAATCAAGTAAAAAATATTTAAAGGTCCCATGGCAAATTTTTTTTAACATTAATATAAGTTCCCCAAGCCTGTATATGGTCCTAAAATGGCTAGAAATTTTGATAGGTGTAAATCGAGTTCTGGGTGTCGTGCTCTGCCTTTGAGAAAATGAGAGCTCAAACTAGCCGATCTGGAATCTTCCCTGTATGTCGTCATACGGGGAAAGGTTACCTCTCCTTCCTCTGCGTTGCCTCCCCAGAGAATTTAGAGGAAATGGATTCCGTTTTGCAAAGTCAGCACAGGCTTTACAAACAGACTTTTACCATATGGATTCTACAGCACCGCCACAAACAGTGAGTAACAGTGTTCATTATTGCCTGATCTGTGATCAGTGATTTCTGATGTGTTGCTAATCATTCAAGTTCATACAGACTTTCTTCCTAAATCGTTTAATACTGTGCATCAGTGATTCAACGTTAAACGATCAACTTCACATCGTTTCTAAGTAGCATGACACAAATCTTTTATTTAAATGATTACATAGAGCGATCAAATAACACTCTCTTTATAATGTCTGAAGCTGTCAATCACACGTCGCGAGTGTATCGGCACACTTGTCCAAACTGCCGTTATAATGAATGACGCTGTTATGCTGCACAACGAAGCTCTTACTGTATTCATATCGATATTGTGTTTGCTGTTAGTTGTGGTGAAAGCATTTTGTGAGAGAAAACAAGTTGCAATGACGAGATCACTGCATTCATGCGGTCAACAGACTGCATGTGTACTCAATGCTCATCACAGCAGCCTTTCATGTGATGGGAAAAGATCTAAAAATAATGTTATAATCAACACTTTCATGATTCGTTCATCTCGACAGCTGTAATAGTAAAAAAAAACGTATTAAAAGTATTCGAGAGGGGTTCCACATGTTACAAAGTTCGTAGAATAAAGTGGAAGAAGACAGGACGGCGTGACTGGGACACGTGTTTATTCAGAACTCTCAGATACAAACAAAATAATCTCGCGCTCACAGCGCTCTCAACAACTTAGTACAATATAACTTTCTCATCAATCTTTCTCCAGCTCTCCCTCTCTCTGGTCCACGAGTGTCCAGTCCGTCTCTCTCTGGGCTCTGGCAGTGTTTGCAGATCTCGCTAATCCACGCCCCCTCCGCCACATAATCTATACTCATTTCAAATGCAAAGATGTCAGCCAATCACAACAGTGGGCGTTTACACTGAAGTCTTACAGCAGACACGCCCCTTTAAACAGAGCGTTCAAGCCAGAGGGCTAATATCAAGATAGAAAAAAATTCTAAATTGTGACATGTTGTGATGTAAAAATCATACTAACAATATAAGTACCACCTCAGGAAACATTAGAAAATAATTAAAAAATCCAAGCCATGGGACCTTTAATGAAAAAGTATAAAATGTTAAAGACAGATCTATTATCTGAGGCTGGTAAAGGGTTAGTTCACCCAAAAATGACAATTCTGTCATTAATTACTCACGCTCATGTCGTTCCAAATGAAGATACACAAATGAAGATATTTTTGATGAAATCCGAGAGCTCTCTGACCCGTCCATGGCAGCAATTAAATGATCACTTTCAAGGCCCAGGAAGGTAGTAAAAACATTTTTTAAATAGTCCATGTGACTACAGTGGTTCAACCTTAATTTTATGAAGCGACGAGAATACATTTTGTGCTCAAAAAACAAACAAACATTACTTTATTCAACAATTTCTTCTGGGCTTTGTCAGTCTCCTATGCTGTTGACGTAGTGTAAACAGTGCAACGCTTCCAAGTTCTATGTCAGAACGCCGGCTTTCCATTGGCCGATGCTGTTCACATGAGCACCTCGACGCATGTGTGTGATGCTGACACATAGCCAATGGTGAGCTGCCGTTCTACTGAAGAACTCGGAAGTGTTGCACTGTTTACATGTATGCCAGAAATAAAAAAAACACTTAAATTGACGCCTGCCATGGTGTTTCTTATTTGTCTTCTCTGATCTATATGCTTGTCCTCAGCCGATATGCTGTACCATTTAGTTGAAGCATTTAGTTTTTGCGACATTAGTGCCACCTAGTAGAATTACAAAAATACTGCATATTTTGTCCCTTTTGCACGTCACGCCTGAATCAACAGCTTTTACAAGTTTACTGACGGCAGAAGGTCTGGACTATCGCAGTTTTCATTGGTAGAGGACCACCCAAGTGACGTTTGACTGACATGTAAAGCAACCAATCACAGTTTGTTTTGTTCCGCGTCATGTTTAGGGGTGTGGAAATGTAAAGTCGATGTCCCTGTAATAACAGACCGGCATGCATCTGTTAATTATTCATTCTAGAACGTTGTGCAAGTTAACTGTAACAATGGAGCCGTGATCTTCACATACTTTTGAAAATCCAGCGTTTAGTTGATCCTGTCACAGTTGTAAACACGATGACGTTCTTCTTCCACAGGGGAGTTTGGCGTCATGCATTTGTTTCTAGGTGGACCATTAAAGAGCGCAACACACTTGTCTCTCAGACATCCTGTAGAATTCAACCAATCAGATGACGACTTCAAAACTCCTGAAGTGTTACCAGATAAGTGGCATCAGATGTTCAAGCCAACGGTCCGTGGGCTTGACGTCTGAAGCTGAGACTAGCAACTAAGCAGCTAACACACTGTCTAGAGCGAATGAGAGCATCTCTCTTATTATAAGCCCATCCAACGCATCTGCACCAGGTGCAGTTTTGATATAATGTGCACCCAGCATACCCGGTTAAAAAAAGACTGAAATAACTCAAATTAAATAATGGGAACTATACTGTGATTAAGAATTTTGGTAACACTTTATTATTACGGTTCCCCAACGGACATTTTACATAACTTTGCAAGGTCACCCCCTGAGTGAAGCCAAAAATGGCTAATGTTTTTTTTTTTTTTTTAATGATCTTAACCATTTTAATCACAAATCACTGGTCAGGAAATTAGCAATAATTGCACAAATACTGTAGATAAAGTAACTTAGCACTGAATAGCCTTTGTCATCTTGCAGACAGCTTTATACATGAAGAAGAGTCAGTGTTGTTTCACTCAATGTTAATAGCTTCAAACAGTTCATGAGTAGTTGAAAAATGTCTCCCACCTTTAATGTGAGACCAAATATTCACTATAGAGTTCAAATCTGGACTCTGACCAGGCCACAAATGAGCCTGATGGACTTGTTCTCAAACCACTTCTTGGTCGTCTTTCTCAATTTGGGCAGGAGCATTGTCTTGTTGAAAAACATCTGATCATTCTTCTATAGATATACATTTTTATTTTGTGGGAAGCAAGCCATTCTGCAACATTCTCCTGTACTCCAAAGCATTAAACGACTATTCACAGTGAAGCATCTCACCAATTCCAGCAGCTAAAAAGGATCCCCACATAATGACACTCTTCCTTCATGCGTCACTGTGGTAGAGATGCATTTATTATTATATTTCTCTGCTGATTTTTGGAGCCGCCGCTCTGGAGCATCACCTTGCAACTCTTGTTTCATTGTGATTCATCACTCCACACACAACTTCCCATATTCTGTCAAAAACTTAATTCTGTCTTCAATGTTTTTTCTGAGACAGCAATGGCTTTTGCTTACATTTTTGGTAAGCCATTTCCTGACCAAAAGTTTTTGGTAAAGAAAATTAAAAGCTTAGTGTTTAGCCATTTTTTGGTTTGTTTGTGTTTTGCCCAGGAGTGTACATGTCAACTTACTCAACTAACCCTACCCCTACAGCCTACTAATACTCTAATGAGAGTTAGTTGACATGTAGGTGCAACATTACTTATAGTCAGTGTTGGGCACGTTACTTTAAAAAAGTAATTAGTTATAGTTACTAGTTACTTCTTACAAATAGTAACTGAGTTAGTAACTGAGTTACATCATTATAAAAGTAACTAATTACCTGGGAAAGTAATTACTGCGTTACTTTTTTTTTTTTTCTTCAAATGTTCAAATATGTCAAATAACTTGGATGCCCCCAATATTAGATATGTTAAATGAATGAATTGGACACTAAATAGAATAAATTATTATAATAAAACATTGTACATTAATGTACACTATTGTAATGTTGCTGTGGGACAATGTAAGAGACACCTATCAAATTCAATGCATTATTGTAAATATTATCAGTAGGCCTACTATAGTGTAAATATTATCAGTATTATACTTTCCTTTGGTAATGGAGCTCACGTTATCACCTGGGTTTTTAGCCACTAATTTTGTAGCATATGATGATGTGAGGCGCTTCAGAATCACTTGCCACCGGCGTGGAGAGACTCTTTCTTCCTGGGCATAAGTTGCATGTTACATAAATATTCTTACCTTTCACCTCAACGAGGGAAAAGTAGCGCTTATACTTCCAGTTTGCGAAAGCTACCTTTGAAGTCGTTGGACCATCGCTGAATGTGCATATGCGTGTGCGTCATTGGTGTGTGTGTGTGTGTGTGTGTGTGTGTGTGTGTGTGTGTGTGTGTGTGAACCATAGACCGTGAAAAAATAGGTGTGAACTCAACCTATCAACTTCAACCTTGTCTCCCACCCACCAATCATCATCAGTTATGTGCACCACCGCACCCACCCCCAACACGCATGGCTGGTGCGTGCGCACACACACACACACACACACACGTTGCAGGTCCGACTGACAGAGAGCCTGTTCGGATGAAAAGCGCTTCAGTGAGCTCAATTATAGTAACGCGACTAACGCCGCTTTTTTCCCCCTCAGTAACGCTAACGGCGTTGTAACGGGAGGAACAGTAATTCGTTTGATTACTCGTTACTGAAAAAAATAATTCCGTTAGTAACGCCATTTATCTGTAACGCCGTTATTCCCACCACTGCTTATAGTCAACAAAATGTCTAAAAATGGACCATCAAAATAAAGTATAACCAGATATTTATTTATTGGATTAACAGTCAATTGTTTAAATAGTTACTATATAATTGCCATACTTCCATTTGTTTCATTATTTCATTATTATTGTGTGATTATTATTCCAATTTTCCCATTACAAATGCAAGTATGGAAATTATTTAGTGACTAAAAATGTTAAACAAATACAAATCTTTATTATTTAAACTGGGAAGCTTTTTAACATTAGGAAAATAGTTCAAAAGTATGCCATCTGTTTTTGTTTTTTTAATATTTAAAGTTTAGTAGGCACAATTTATTCAGTTCACAAAACACTTTTAAAGCATTTAGGCACAAACCTTTAGATCATAAGTTTTTTAAGATAATGAGAAGCATAAATGCAGGCAAGTGTGTCTAAACCTTTCGCTGGTAATGTAAATTTGCAGCATTTTCTTTTTATATACATATAGGAAAGCTTAAAAAATTTAATTCATTCATGGAGAAGATTTATGCCAGCATTTCTTAAAAAATAAATAATCTTGAATCTATAAATCTTGTTTGCATAAACCAGTAAATGCAGCATATTTAGCACCCCCAGAGAAGTAGTAAAAAGAGAAAAAAAACTGCATATCATTGGTTCTTGAGTTTATCAACATGCTAGATTTGAATATGGGTGCATAAATTAATGAGATTTCAGAAAAAAAAACTACGTTTCCTAATTGCAAGCAATCATAATATGAGCATGCAGTCTTCATATCTTCTCCTTAGCCCCATATTTTATGCATTTATAAACTTGTATCCGTTTATTTTTCCACTGAAATAAGGCCAGGCCTTTAAACAGGTGTATGTGAACAAGCTCCATTTGCGCTCAGAAATCGTGAAATAGAAATCATGTTGAGTTTCAGTGATGAGCACTGGTTTTCTCGCTGGGTAAATATTAGTAATACCCTGGGAGAGAAGTAGATTTCCATCTGCATGTCTCAGAGGAGGGGACTATGATGACTGCTGCATTCTGGGCCTTGTCTCTGCCTCTCTCTCTCTCAATCTCTCTCTTGTTGTTTGTTTTTTGGTGCATTGCACTAAAGCATCTAATGACTTCTTAATTAGCTGAGGTGTTTTTTGCGGGCATGGCTACTCAACACATTCGTTTTTACTAATCAGCATGATCTGTTTGTGCCTACTGTGCATGTGGCTTCACCAGCATGGGGGTAACTAACTAAAAGTAGCCATTCTACTAACTTAACTACAGTTTTAGAAGTGTTACATTAGCTCAGCTGTTTTCACAGTGTAGCTTAGCCAAAAAACAAGAATTTTGTGAATGTGAAACCAACACCACATCCCTGCTTTTTATGTCACATTTACAGCCAAGTGCATTGAGGCAGTTATCAAACGCTCTTTCCAACAATAATGTTCTATCTAGGGTTGCCAGCTTCCAAAATGTGGCACAGGAGGAGGAATACTGTGGCAGTATGGATCTGTTGTTATGTAAATGTAAATATGTGCTTTCAGAAATCAGTGAACATGAAAGCAGAATCGATGCTACACACTCCTGGTCTTAAAGGGTTCATTTTTATTTACTCACCCTGGTGTTGTTCTAATGCTGCATGCCTTTCTTTCTTTTTCTGATCTCAAAAGGAGATCAAAAAAATATGTGTTCGGACTTAAGTTATGTTTGATGTTTGCTACATTCAAGAAGTGTACTTTCTTGGAGCAGATCAAATAAAAAAGGAGTATCTGACTGCTTGTATTCAATGACGCAAATGTAGCCATGTGCAGTAATATTGAAAATTGAGGATGCAACGCATCGTGATGCATTATGATATCGATTCAAATTGTTGACATGATAATCGTAATAGAATTGAATCGTGAGACCAGTGACGATTCGCACCCCTAGTAAGGGGTGGTTTAAACCTTTTCTAATCTGATTAAGAGGACATGTAAACCCTTGATCGGATTGAAAAACGAAACTGGAAAGTACTGCGCATGTGCAATGACGTAGAAATTACGTAATGACATATGACACGAGGACCGAGGTATTGTTGTCGTTGTTGTTTAGTGAAGTCATGTCATTCTAAAATGTTCCTTCCACTCATCATCTGTGAAGTGGAGCAGGACAACGTCCCAGTCCTTGTTTCGGACTCTCATCCACAGTAGCTTTGTTTTGGGTGTGGGAATGGGCATTTTTACTCCTTGATAAATTTTACTCAACGGTACATGTGCTCGTCGTCTCCTTATTAGAACCCGAAATTAGGGCTGTACGATTAATCGAAAAATAACCGAAACCGACATTCAGAACCTCTAACCGACGTATTTTTCCCATGTCGGTTATTTCGGTTTTCACGTGACTCCACCCCGTCAGTCACATCAAGTGCAGTTTGCAGGCACACAGAGAGATGCAGGAGCAGTTATCTGTGTTTATAGATGCCCACAATCACTATAGTAACTGCATGTTTTACACAGTTTATACAGGTAAGTTAATTGCCGTTCTTCATATATCCTAACGCTGACGCGCACACACACACACACACAGATGTCGCGCGCAAGCCCTGAAGCTAGATCGCTTTCACTTTCGTGCTCATAAAGTTTGTCAAGTACATGCGTTTAAAGGCTTGCCAGTTTCAACATTTAAAGCGATTGTGCACTATTCAAAAACAACAATACGGAAAACGTATCCGTTCAGTGCTCAGCTTTTTTCTGTGACACAGAGAGCTGAGCCATGTTGTGTCTCTGACAACTCGCGCGCCCTAAAGGCAGACCACTTTCACCTGCGTCCTCACAAAGCTTGTCATTTGTTTGTGGTTTAAGCCCTGCCAGTTTGAACATTTAAAGCGAGTTTCGGCCATCAGATGTGTATTATGTTGAACTAATGCCTGATATATTGTGACAAACGAACACTCAGACAGAAGCTCGCACATCGCGCGCAGAGAGGAGCGCAGAAACGCAGTCTCAACGCTGTCCTGTGACTAAAGTAAAGTCACTAAAGTAGCTTAGAAACTCAACCGTTATAGTCATACATTTTAATACCTTTGAAGTACAAACCACAGCTTCATAAAGAATAGAGACGGTATGAGTAATTCACACACACAATCACTCTCTCATTAATGCAATCAGATAAATGTACTGTAGGCCTACTGTGATAATTTATCTGTATCTAATGTACAACAAACAGAAATCTGCCCCATAGACAACAACTGCTGAAAGTGAACCGTTTCCTTCAAGTATTTTAAAATCACAAAGAAATGCACTTTTTCATTAGAAAAAAAAATCCACCTGTTCTATATATATAAATATGTAGAACATATTTACAGTACAAACCTTATCAGTGAACTTACTCAAAAACCTTATGAGGGCAAAAAAAAAAGAAAAGCAAAATAATCGTTCATTAATCGTAATCGAGGTAAAATGTTCAATTAATCGAGGTTTTTATTTTTGGGCAAATCGTTACAGCCCTACCCGAAATAGATAAATATGAAGTCTGCTCTTTAAAACAAAGAAAATTAGTTATTTTAGAGAATAGTATGCGCAAACAGCGAGAAACTTGCAGTGTGCACATGTCAAAAAATCTATTCCGATTTGAAGCGCGCACATACACCTGATCACTTTATTTAGCATTCATGCAAACATTACGTTTGGGTTCATCAATCAAAATTAATTCATTTAGATTGAAACAAAAGTGTAAACGTAGCTAGTGAAGAAAGTACACGTTTTTATCAGTTGGTACATGTTATTACAAACATGAGTCATTTCCTCAAAACTACTTTTTAAAGTAGCTTCCCCAACAAGTGCTTAAAAAAAACATGTTTCTGATTCTACAGGCATCTTCCATCTGCGTGTACCGGAGTCATCAGCAGTCGGGTCAGCGGTTGGCCGAATCAAAGCTCATGATCTGGACATAGGGAAAAATGCAGAGGTGGAATACAACATCGTCCCTGGAGATGGAGGAGCCATGTTTGACATCACCACCAACGAGCACAATCAGGAGGGAATCATCATGCTCAAAAAGGTACAGCCTTATTTACAGTTCTAACAACAAATACATATACGGGTTAAATACTCAACGGTTGATTTGTATTATTATATGGAGGCCACATTAAAACATTAAAAATGCAACATTGTGTGACACAGGCTTTCAATCCTAAAATCCACACACACACAAAAAAATCTACATAATTTACAGGTTTTAGATTTCATTTGTTAACATTAGCTAACTACATTAGTTAACACTGACTAACTAAAAACATTTCTTGATTTTAGTTAATTTTAACATTTACTGATACATTATTAATAAAAACTTGTATCTATTAATATTATTTAATGGACCAGAGCTATCATAAACCACCAGATTTCATGAATTTTAAAAAAAGTTGGGTTACACTTTATTTTAAGGTGTCATTGTTTTTAAGTGTAATTATTTAAGTACTGAGTAATACTAATTTACTGCATGTACTTACTATAGGATTAGGGTTTGGATGAGGGCTGGTTACCATGTAATTAAGCATAATTTACTGTTATTACTATGGTAAGTACATGTAACATATATAACAAGGACACTGTAAAATAAAGTGTTACCAAAAGTTGTATTTGTATTAATTAATGTTAGTTACCAATGATTTATGAATTCTGTAACAAATGTACTGCTCATTCTTAGTTTATTTTAGTTAATGCATTGTATAGATTCACTCTAAAAATGGATGGGTTAAAAACAACCCATTTGGCAACCCAGCGCTGGGTAAATATTGGACAGAACACATGCTGGGTTAAATTAATCCAGTGGCATTTTAACCCAGCAGGCTGGGCTGTTGAGAAAACCCAAAATGCAATACATTTTTATTTGTAATTCTGGGTTATTCTTGCTGGGTTATTCTTATAATTTCTCCTGTGCATAGCCTACTGTAAAACTAGACAATCATGAAAGAACAAATGAAGAATACATGTTTAGACTGTTAAAATATGTTTTTTTAATGCTTGTCAACTGGTACAACACACAAATGTGTTAAAATTGGCAACAATGACAACTACAAGCCTAATATATTCTGTCAATTTCCTCACGTTAAATCAAACTTTTATTTTGAACGGGTTGCCTTTGTGTGTATGTGTACATGATATGACAGTTTTCTCAAATGAAACGGTAAATTCTCATGAAGTGACGGTTTATGTGTTCGTGTCCTCATATAGTGAAACGCCAGAGACTACAAAGAAAGCGAGCGAGTGTCACGCGCGCATGCCCCCGTCATTGACATAGAGACACAGAACATACAGGAGTAATATTTAAATAGTATTTTGCAGTTTAATATTTACAGACACTCGTATATATTCGGCTACAGTCTGGAGCCCTGCACTTAGATAAACACTGACGCAACTGAACGCAGCTGAAGCTACCGGTACTACAGAAATGCTGGTAGGCTATCGTCACATTTTTTACATTTCAGTACGGACTTGGTACCGAAGTACCGATACTTGTGACATCCCTACATAAAACCATGGTTAATTTACGTAAGGGGATCATGGTTCCGTGTAATTAATAATCCCAAACTGTATTATTCTATCGTCTCACATAAACACACCTAAACATGACTATGTGAGTCAATACATGGCGTCGGATTATGAACTTTTGTCGTCTAAGTTAACGTGAATTGTTGCCGTGAAAAAAAAAAACTATACCTATAATTATGCTAATTAAAATGATTATTAATGAAAACATTATATGAACTTACCTTAAAACATCTGCAACCAGTGGCTTTGCCCCTTGCTTTGTCCTTTCAAAATGACCGTTTGGGAGCGAATTTAAACATCAAGGCGCGAAGCACGTGAAACAACCAAGCGCTGGGTAGAATCAACCAAGCGTTGCGACCCAGCAGGTTTAACCCAACAACTGGAAATTTGAATCTACCCAATGGTGTTTAAAATGTGATCAAATAAACCAACAAAAACTACCCAACAGTCTCAACCCAGCATTTTGGGTTAAAAAACAACCCAGCATTATTTAGAGTGTTGTTACAGTACATGTCAATACCGTTGATGGTAACACTTTACAATGTTGCCATTAGTTCATGTTCGTTAATGCATTAACTAAAATGAACTAACAATTAGCAGTACATTTGTTACAGTATTTATTCATCTTTGTTAATGTTAGTCATTGTTACTTCATGTCAGCTCAGGTCCATTAACTAATGTTAACAGATAAAGCTTTTGATTTTAATAATGTATTAGTAAATTAATAATAACTAAAACTAATAAATGCTTCAGAATTATTTTTCACTGTTAGTTCATGTTTACTAAAATAATTTACTAAGACGCTTACTGTAAAGTCTTACCACTTCTGATAATCAAAACAAACAGGGAAATAATCATAAACCATTTGAGTATTTATTGTGTGAAAATGATTCCTTTAAAATGTTTACACTAATTACGATCGTCCCTCAGTAAATGTTTTAGGTTAAAAGTTTTATAAAAAGTTAGTGGACTTGGTTACCAGACAAAGGTGCCAGTCTAAGAGTGCTCGAGATTAAAAATGAGGCTTGTTTTGTGTGAAGAAAACCCTAAGGTTATACATGCTGCCATATAGTCACACTATAGAACTGAAACATACACAAGCTTGACTTTTAAATACAGAAATGTTAATTTGCATAATGTCCTCCCTCCAGGCCAGAGTCTATCCGAGTTGCCAATGCCAAAGTCCTTCAATGTTGTGTCCTGACTCAACCATATGCTGAAAATGACAGAGAGCCCATCATTCATGCAACCGCAACCACATTATCAAAACATCACTCAAACCTCACTGTTAAGAGCACTTTGGGGTAATTGTGTCTGACATTAAGGACTCCCCCAAAGGTAAACTAGAACATTCAGCTCTGCTGGAGAGAGTGCAAGGTGACTTTCTTTGATTTGAATTGAGCTCAGTACTTAAATACTGGCAGCGTGACAGGACTTATTAACGTGGCACACATCTCTTTATATTATCTCTATTGTCTTTGCCTAGTGGTATGAGAACAGCCTTGTCAATAAAAAACAGCTGCAGTTTATACGGGACAGTGTGCTGGTGTAATATTACTGAAACCACACTGCGCTGATCTCTGTAAGTGTTAGTGGAGATATACGAGGGTGGGGAGCACAAACTGTGTCCATATGCTTCCCTCTAAATGCACACAGCATGCATGACAATAACACACAGCCAGAAAATCCAACATCCTCTCCACAATACATTCTAGATATCATCTATCACGTGCACACTGCTTTGGGAGAGACAGCGGTGTTTATGTGCAGGATTGAATCACAATGGTTGACTAAGTGCAATGTTTTTCCTGGTTTCAAAGCTGTGAACGAGAACCATAAGTCTATATATAGGGACATTTTAAAATAACATTTTACAATAATAAGTTTTCTATTTTAATAGGTTTCAAAATGTAATTTATTCCTGTGATGGCAAAGGTGAATTTTCAGCATCATTACTCCGACTGTCACATGATCCTTCAGAAATCATTCTAATATGCTGATTTGCTGCTCAAGAAACGGAAATAGTTGTGCTGTTTAAAGGGTATAACATAGTTTTTGCCAATCTCATGTTAATCTTGATTACCTATAGAGTAGTATTACACCCTTCATATCTCCGAAGAGCCTTTAGTTTTATCATATTTATAAAAAACAGATACACTGTACCGATTCTTTCCGAAAACAGCCAAACTTGTGGAGGTGTACAGTGGGCAGAGCTAAAGAGTCACAGGCGCTCACACACACACACACACACACACACACACACACACACACACACACACACACACACACACACACACACACACACACACACACACACACACACACACACACACACACACACACACACACACACACAATCATGGCATTATCCTTGGATAACTTCAGATTCACTATACGTTCATGGTGTTGACTCATGACCGGGAACAAACAAATACACTTGCAGAACTCCGTTGCTGCTCTGGGAAAACAAACTGCATGCACTGTTTCCTTAACTCTGGATTCTTTGGGAAGCTGAACAAGGATATCGTTCCCTCACAACCAGAACACCCCCAAAACACACTTCTTTAGAGACATTGTTGATTTCAAAATGTTCCATAACCCGAATGAAGCTCTTGGATTGGCTCATCCGGGGGAGGTGCCCATACAAGGAATTCTGCCCTTTATAATGTCATACAGGGCCATACTCGAAAAAAAAATCATTTTTTTCCCCTTGAAAATCCTTGAATCCTGAAGGAGTGTATTTGGCACAAAAATACTCTGTCATACGTCCAACTCATTTTATAAAATGTTTAATATTTTCTTGTGGAAACCATGAGACTTTTTTTCAAGATTCTTTGATGAATTTTATTCAAAAGAACAGCATTTATTTGAAATACTTATATTTTATAACAGTATAAATGTTTTACTGTTACTTTCAATCAAATTAATGGGTCCTTGTTAAATAAAAGTATTCTTTAATTTAACAAAAGAACAATTAACCCAGAACAATTTGTCTCAGAAACTTTTTTCCCAGGAACTCTTTCCCCCCAGATCTGTTGCTGTCTGCGTTTCCATCGCGGTCTAAAGTACCGCATTCATTAGTCTGGTGACGTAGGACTGCGCATGACTTTCCAAAGCCGACTGGATTTATTCCTCCGCAAATAAACTTAATAAAGCCTGAACCTCGTTGTAGGTCCATCAGTAGTATTTTTAAAACTCCATTGTTGATTAAAATAGCAAATAACTCGTACTGCATGCACCGCAACAGACGTTTAGGTTGCTGCGTGAACTCAACCAATCAGCATGTTCAGTGCCCAAGTCCCACCCCCGAAAGTTCCTGAACTTTGAGAAAGTACTACCTCGCAAGCAGGGCCATCTTGAGGGGGATTTTTTTACCCAGAACTTTTTAGACCCCAGTTCCTGCGCTCGAAACACCCACCCCAAAGTCCCTAGTTCCTGGGGAAAGTTCCCACGGTGGAAACGCAGCATAAGTAAGTGTTAAAAACGGGAAAATAAAATATAAAAAATAATAAATGATTCTCTTGGGGGACAGAGTACATTTTAGCTTATTTCATATTAATGTACTGTCTGGCTCGGTTTAAAATCTCTCACTGACCCATCGGTTTTGGTGCAGTATTGCATCAAGGAATCTAATAATTGTATGTGCACAATAAAACACCACCGCAATATAAAACAGCATCATGATTTAATTTTAGCTGCCTGCCGTCTTTTCCAGAAAGCAGAGATGACTAGGTTACCTCCAGGAATAGAGCATTGCACCATTTCCAAGGGTACTCAAAAAATCTGACACATACACACTCAGAGTTGCAAACACTTCTCTTATTAAATCGTTGACACTATAAATGCTTTCGTTTTGATTTAAAATTCTCTTTGTCAACATATCGCATAAAGAATCACTCGGGATATGGAGGCAGAGCTAAGGAAGTATGTCATAAAACAATAGGCAAGCATCAAGTGATGCCATTAAAGCAGCTGGAACATTAGTGTCAGGTCTATATTGATCAGCTGTTTTTGCCTGTACACATCTGCTTAAGTTGCACACAGGATACGTCATTGTCACTGATTCAAAGGCAAATGGAAATTTGCACACTTGATGAATCAGAATGAAGACTGAAATAAGATATGTCATGACATTACGGGTAATATGACTGTTTATACTGTGCAATGGTAAAGAGATTTAGTTGTACTGTCCAATTCATATGTCCTATTCATCATTTTATATAGAGATTATTTGATAATACCCGTAGATATATATAATGGCAGTAGATTATTTGATAATACCACCCTAAAGATGAGCTTTGACTGTAGTCTTTCATTTTTGTCTATGTCCCTGAAAAGGGTTGGGAACTTTTTTTGACCAAAGAACCATTTCTTTCATTTTTTTCAATTTCATTTTTCCAAAAGAGCCACAGTAAAAAAATAAATAAAATTATTATCAAAAAGTATTTTTTTCCAATAAAATGTCAACAGTATTAATTATTAGGTCCATAACTAAAAACAAACAATTATGCAGCAAACAATAAATAAGTTGCAATATGGAATTAATTGTGCAGGGCTTTCACTGTGAGGTTGACCAACTGATGAGTATAAATCCTCTGTGTGTGTGTGAACGGCCACAGTGCTTACATCTACTATGTTTATGTGAATACTCAACTTGGCATTTTGATATATTTCTGTGTTTATTTGGCCATTTAGGCGTGCAACCGAAGACAAAGGCTAGTATGCTTGTCTGTTTGTCCACAGCATCCGCATACAGCATCCTGTCAAACTTGTCATTAACTTCGGTAGGCTGTACAACAAGGGAATTGTAATTGGCTGCATTTTCTGCAGAGAACGGATCTCTGTTGATGCGTGAGTCTAATCTTTTTATCGATCATGTTAGTAAATGTTCGATATGTTGGTAAGGTGTGAGATACCTGGCGAGCCATAGGTTCCCGACCGCTGCTCGAGCCGTTTGCGGATCTCCATGGACTTCTCCCCTCTGGCTCTCAGCGAAGGCGGTCGCATTCTCTCCTCTCTCCTCTCGTCTTCCTCCTCCCTACTCTCCTGCTTGCTTCTCTCGTCTCGTCTAGTCTACTGTTTTAAACTTGAGAGACTCTCCACGCACTGCTCTCAAACTAAAAAATTATGGATTTGATCAACTGGTCTCTCAACGCAATTGACACCATCTTCTCGACGAGAAGCTTGGGTTCAGGGGAACCTGACTGCCCTGCCGGAACGTTTGCTGCTGGCTACACGATGGACGCATGGGAGAGGTGGCATGTTGTGTGTCTAGCGGCACTTTCCGTAGAGGACATTGAAGACATCTACCTATTCGGTTTCATGGTAACAGGGTTTCTGCTGATTGGATCAGGCACTGCCCTGGGATATCGAAGAATTCAGGAAGCGGTGACAGCTGTTCAAAGCTCCACAAGGCTGCCCGTCATGATTGAAGCAGTGGGCAGAGCGGTCATCTCTCAAACTGGGACTACTAACCGCAACATGGATAACATCATGGAGTTGCAACACAAGATGGATATCATCACGGAAAAGCTCACTGCTCTGCTTCAGAGACCAGAACGAACTAAGAGAGTAGTCATAAATTGTGGCTACTCGCTCCCAGACCAAACAAATTCCAATCTTATCTGCTTTTGACTCCCTCAACCAGCACGGTCTTGGCCAAGGCCGCTGCTGAGACAATAACTCCCCCAGAAGAGCACTGCAGGAAGACGCTCTTGCACTCATCCCCCAACCACCTGCTGACTCGGGCTGGGATCTGATCAAGGTTTTCTCCATAGCAACTTGCGGACTGGAGCACCGAGATTATGGTGCCAGGTGTGACTCTCCAGGCCTACACAAACATGCACATGAACTTTACAGACACACACACACTTATGCACACACCCATCTCTCACCTTCGCCGCTTTGTACCCCCAGTCTGACCAGCGGGTCTGTGACCAGCGCCTGAAATGGCTGCAGGACCGGGACGCCTGGCTGTGCTGGGACAACTCAACCCCCCACTCCTCTCCCCTGTTGCAAGTCGTGTTTCATGTTGTAATGTGTGCTCATGTTGCTGAGATGTTTTTTTTACTGTTCTCAAATTGTGCTCCCGTAGGAGCATAGTCTGGGGGTTGCTTTTTTTTCATCTCCTCACCCCTTTCATCTCCTCACCCCTCCCTACCTATCCTCATGTTATGCTGTATTTTCTGTCCAACTCAAGAAGGCGACGCAGAATGGCGACTCGGTGTGACTCGCACAACACCAAAACACATTTCACTGCCAGCTGTATATTGTATATAACTGTGTATGTGACAAATAAAACTCTTGAACTTGAACTTGAACTCACTGTTAGAATTGTGACGGTTTTACCTTGATGGCTGTGGGCGCGGTGCTGAACCAGAGAACGCAGCGATTAATGCATTATGGCGTCTGATAATTCCATGTAGCCTGTATTTGCCAGGAGACGAACAATAATTAAAGTCTAATAAAAATATTTTGTGCTGAAGGAGACGGAGCTGAGCTCCAGCAGGGTGTGTTAAGGGCCTGAGGAGGCGGAGCTAAGCTCCGGTGCACTCCGTCCTAATTTAACCTCTGTGTACGCCTGATTCTGTAGCCCCGTCCACCGATTCGAGCTAAACTGATCTCGCTACCGAGCAATAAACATGCAGAAGATAGCAAGATATCGCGCTGTGCCTGGTTGTGGAAGAACACAGTTGCTGCATAAGCTTCCTTCAGATTCTAATATTGGAAATGTGTGGTTGAACTTTATTTTTAATGAATATCCAGCTCAGGTGGGGAAGACATTGCACGTATGTTCATTTAACCACAGATTCGTTTGTAAACAAGAGACTGGATTTGCAGACAGGATGAAATTACATGAATGAATGAAGCAACACACTAATGTGAGTAAAAAAATGTTTTATATGTGATAGTATTGCAGTGTTACAGATCAAATACAATGTTACATTGTGTACAAGTCTAAACATAACTTACCACTGTCACAGGGCTCGCAAAGCCCAACGTCCCGGGGCTATGTGTTTTCCAAACGGGCTACCAATACGTATCATCTTAAATAGTGAAATAACATTCCTTTCTTGATGTGCGTTGTTCACTCTCTTGACTTTATATTTGAAGGAAAAATACAATCGCGGAAGATTTGATCATGCTGTCTGCAACGTACTTGGCGCGTGCGTATATCCACTGATTGGGCGGGCCAAGTAATATAAAATAACATTCATATTAATTGCGGGTGGATGTTTGTTTGATAAAGACATTTTGCGAGCCCTGAGGGACTAATCATTCTGGTTGCCGTTTCCCCACACGCTTTCAAAACAATGCCTCACACGTACTCATGGGGGAGCCGGAGCTCATTAAATATGCAAAGCTTATCCAATCATAGCAGTGGCCGTTTACTTCCAAGTCTTCAGTGCGGCACGCGCATAAAAACCTAGCGTGTCTTGAGAGAGGCTCCATACCAGGGCAGAAAATAGCCTATTACTTATTCATTATGATGTTTTGGAAAGTAAAAACCACACGGATGTCACAAGTACTGTAGACCTCAGACAACAGTATATATACTGTTGACACCTTTAATATAATATAATGGAAATTCAATGCTGTAAATATACTTTGAGAAACAAATTACATGGTAAATAACTTTTGGTCTTGTTAATGCACTTTCCACAGCAACCGTTTCCACATCAAAACATCTGCATCTCAGTTACCATAGAAATATAGATTATTGAGCAGCAGTCTCACAGCACTAAAGGCTAAATCTATAATATATCCGCATGCTTTGTGTTCTTCTCCTTTTCTTTTCCAGTGCACAACCCCCCCCCCCCCACCGAGGCTTTAAGAGATGACATTATGATTTTGTACTCTACACTTGTCTGACAGTCCACTGGCAGTTTTCAGTGCTTTGTCTGTATTCTTGGGGGTTCGTAACACCAATTACAGGTGTGGACAATGTTTGAGAAATTAGTGCAGTTATTTTCTCTCTTTCAGTCAGTGTGTGTCTGTACAGCTGAGAGGGAGTGCGAGATTTATTGTGGGCATGTATTGTCTCTGTTTACCCCTCAGTTTGACTGTGTGTCGTGCCAACACTGAGACAGAATGATGCATTCTCCTCAATAGGAGGTCCAGGCAGAAATCCTGCCAGTGTGGAGATGCTGTCTCTTTCTCCACGGCAAAATAATTGAAGCATGTTCTCTACGAGCAACAACTTACATGAGGTGAAGAGGCTTCTGTTTTTTCCCCCCTCTGCTTGTGCCCGAGAAGTGTTTTGTGCACATGTGTGCTGTTTATGCGCTCGGTAGCAATGAGGCATGGTGACCCCTCTGTGATTTGGAACAGTGGGCAGAACAGTATTAAGCGTTTACTGCAGTTTAGCAACAGTACTGCAAAAAACTAACATTTCAAACACACACACAATGGGAATGTTCAGGATGATATTCTACCTACTGTTTTAAAAGAAAAATACTTAGAAATATGTGTACTGTACACACAGTGTGCAAATTTATTGTGAAATAACCAAATCTCATCCTACATTTGCTAAAATATGCAGTAAACTATGACACTGCATCCCACCATTATGCTGAATTAAACATGCAATACCGGTCAAGGTAAATACTGTAGCATGCTTTGGTTTGAAATGTTTGTCATTGCAAATTGCATACAGTTTAAGATGCTATTTTAGTAAGCAAATAAAATAATTTTATTTAGGCTTGCTGCGGTATATGGCGACGCCATACAATAGATACCGGCGATATGGTGTGAAAATGTATAATTGGTAAAAGGTGGAAAGTAAAAGTCAAAACTATGAAGTTAAAAAAAAATGAAATAAATTTTGAAAGGAAAAAACAAAACAAATTATGAGAGAAAAATTAATAATTATGACAAAGTCAAAAGTATAAGATTAAAAGTAAAATTTGTTAAATAAAGTCGTAATTCCGTTATGTCAGTATTATAAGGAAAATTATTGCATATCACTATTTAGCGTCCAATCAGTTGTAATGCCGGTATAGCCAGTTTGAACTCAAATATTGCACCAACATGAAAATTATAGTCTAATTATACAGAAATACACAATTATATTTACACTAAAAATGTATTTTACTCAATATTGCACAATACATCAAATTTGCTTTGAAAAAGTTATTTTCCATATTTTCAACCACACTGCCACTGTTTCCAAGTAGCTTAGCTGTTTTTTAATAATTCAAGAAATAAAAATGGCATCTTAAATCAGGGGTTTTCAAACTGGGGTCCTCCAGAAGGTACTAAGGGGTCCCCAGAAAATTTCAGAGAATAAAAAACAAGGCAAAAATAGATAAAGTCTACCGAATTTAATTTCTAAATGTTTCTCTCATTTCTTGCCGTATACATTCCAGATTTGTATGTGTTTGCTTTGTATCTCTCTAGTGAGTTTTTCTCACTATAGTCCCCTTTATCTCGCTCACTGGGAATGTAAGGCAGTATCCTTAACGCAGGACGTAAGCTGCTTACATACATTTATTGTGAAAATTGTTTATACAACAAAAAAAATATTCTTCAGGTTTATACATCCAACATTAATAGCCAATTTAAGTTGGGAAACAATATTCTGTATTTATAATGTCACACTTACTATTTATCAGTTACTACTTAACAATTTAAAGGTTTTTTCATACATAAAAATAGATGGATTTTAGGAAGGGGGTCCCTCATAAAGGTTCATCATATTTGGGGGTCCATGGCGTCATAAAGTTTGAAAACCCCTGTCTTAAATAACCAAGGAAAGTTTTCCCAATAATTTTGAGATGCTGCTTACTGCAGAGCCAATGGGTGTAGTTTGACATCCCGCCCCCCTCCTCTGGACATAATGGGTGTAGCTTAACATCCAGCTATTAGGTGTGTTCGACATCGGCTGCGGCTGGATGCAACTGATCGGCGAGAGTAGCCGTGTGCAGGCGGGGAGGAGCTGCAAACACAGACGTGAAGTCGGACACTTTCTGCTTCCCGCGATGACGCTCGCGCTGTGTTTGCACACGTTATCAGCTGAAGTGAAATAAATGCAATATTTGGCAATACACAGATGTTTCAGAGACATTATTGTCATGTAATACTTCATGTACTGCTGAATACAGCGTGTGTTTGTACAAGAATAAAGTTCAACATATAAGCCTACACTATATCAATGAAGTGGGGTCTATGTTTTTAATCAGTTCTATTTTGATAAACAGGACAATATAACATCGCGACTACATGAAAGGAGGTTTTACTGTTATAAAAAACAGATTTGTGCGCATTAGTGGAGCTGAAGCTTTTAGAATAAACACGAAACACACGTGATCGCTGTCATGCGGTGAATCTGGCCAATCGTAACAGCTGTGTCGTCATCAGAGCCCCTGCAGCCTCGAGCAGCTGCTTTGGAGAAACTGCACCGGCTGTATTCGCCGGCTGCTCTCGAATCGCTCTCGCGGCACTTTGTTGACATACATCACTGTCACGTGGCGTCGGCACTGCCTCAAGTCTGACAACATTTCAATTTCAAGTCAGCCGCCGATCGGTCTGCGCATCGCTGGGTGAAGTCGAACAAGCCTATTTATAACATCCAGCTCTCATGACATAATGGGTGTAGCTTTACATCCAGCTCCCCCTGTCTGGACATAATGGGTGGAGCTTAACATCCAGCTCCCCCTCTCTGGACATAATGGGTGGAGCTTAACATCCAGCTCCCCCTCTCTGGACATAATAGGTGGAGCTTGACATTCAGCTCCCCCTCTCTGGACATAATGGATGTAGCTTAACATCCAGCTTAGGGGTGGGCGATTTTAAATATCGAGATATTTTTTCAACACGATATGGATTTTGACATATCGTATATATCGATATTTTGTTTATATTCAATTCTGATTCCGCCACTTTGCTTGTTTGCGTTCTCTGTGCTGTGCTCGCCCCCCACCTCCTTGCTTTTATTACCCCTCCCCTCGCGTGTCTCATTGAACATGGCGGCGTCCGCAACCAGCCCGGAGGCTACAGAACTCGTCTTAAAAAAAAAGGACAACTGGCTCCATTATATGGAGATACTTCGGCGTCGGACGAACAGCAGACAGATGTCTACTGCCATGAATGGCGACAGTTGGTTCTCAAACACTTGATCCAAAATACAGTTTACCTAGTCGGCATTACTTTGCGAGACAAGAACTCCCGCGACTGTACACTACAGAGAGAGAGAAAGGCTTAAGTAATGCGCGCGCACTAAAAGCCTGTCAAACAAAAGTGATTACTGGACTAAATCGTACTAATAATGTCAAATACACACAAGGTTAACATAAACACAGTCGGTTATGTCTAAAGTGAAAGTAAAATGGCGTGTGTGTGTATATTAGATGCTTGCAAGTCTTATATTGACAGCAGGGCAGCCGAGTGAACACGCCGTCCTTAAAGGGACAGTTCACCTCTAAAATGATGTCATTATTTACTCACTCTAATGTTGTTGCAAACCTGTATTCATTTCCTCTGTTGAATACCAGACAGTTGATGATAGCGATTTTCATCCATATTATTATTTCCTACAATGGGGACCAGCAACTGTTTGGTTTCCAATATTCTTAAAAATATGTCCAACAGAAGAAAGAACTTTATTCAGGTTTAAAACAACTTGAGCGCGAGTAATCAATGACAGAATTTTCATTTTTGAGTGAACTGTCCCTTTAATGTTAATACAACAACAAAAGACAAAGAGAAAATCACTCATTGCTCTTGACTGAATAACTAATACAGTAGCTTTAATAAGAATCAATGTATATTTTATAGTGAAGTCTATGTGGTGTTTTATTTTTACATTTATTCATTCAATTTCATACTTAAATACTGCTGTACAGCTCTGAGCTGCCAGTGTAAATCTTTATATATATTTATTTTATATTATACAGTACACTAGGAATGTGTACAAGGTTTTTTAAAAGTAAAGTTTTAAGTTTAAGTAAGGTTTTTCAAGTCTTTTAAGTAAAATAAAGAAAGCAATAAAAAATAAAAAATAAAAATAGTATTTTTTCCTCCTTAAGCTCTTGCTGTTCGGCTAAGAATAGAATAGCAAAAATCTGTTGTGACTAGCCATCAGAACCGAACCAAACCGAAAACCGTGGTAAAAAAACCGAGGTATGTATTGAACCGTTGACTTACTGTATTGTTGCATCCCTACTTTGTTCCTACATGAACTGCCTACCTCTTTGCTCTTTGCACTTTGCATATTTGTTTTTGCAGTAGTTTTTGGGGGGTTATTTTTCCGGTAAAGATATCGAGATATATATCGTATATCGAGATATAGCAAAATATATTGAGATATAATTTTTGCTCCATATCGCCCAGCCCTAATCCAGCTCCCCCTCTCTGGGCATAATGGCCCTCATTTATCAAAAGTGCGTACACCAAATTTCCAGCATACACCCAAAACCAGTTAGTGCGAAAATGCGCAGAAAAACAATTCCTAACACCACAAAACGCACTGACAACGATATGCTATATTATGACCCACTGTGAAAACAACAACAACAACAACTAAAGCCCTATTTGCACGGGATAAGTAGGCTATTATCTGGGGACCTCGTGTGATTTAGAAATTACTCCCCCACATCTGAATTTTGCGTGGCGCATTCGCACGGGATAAGCTGTGATTTTACTCTAATTTATTGACTTATCTCCCGGATATGATGTAAAGACTTGAAAATGTTTTTTCGTTATAGATATAGCTGTATGAAATTATAAACAGTCGTATCAATATCATTTTGATTGTTTTATAGTAATAAAAATAATTTCGTTCAGTTAGAGAACAGATGCAATTAAAAACGTAACTGAGCAATAATAACAATATACGACGGAAGATTCAGTTTCAAAGCTAAATGTAAAAGTGCCCATTTAAACGAGTTGTCATTGTACTGTTCTGTTTTTGTGTTTTTCATTAAGAATAATATTAAACACACCATTCAAGCAATTTACTCCCAAATTGGTGCTCATTCTAAAGTGAAAGTAGTATAATCTGCGCGGCCGCACGGGAATTCATAACGGTGCGCATTATATGCAGCCTAGCTCCATTCTTCGTGAAAGATAAAGATAGAAATGCGCACAGGAAACAAAAACCTTGCAAAAATTATATACGATCCGCCTAATCCCGGCCAAATCACAGAGATGCCGATTAGCGCGGGACTAATGTTATCACAGGACCTCAGTTTTTGGCGAAATATGGTAGGTAATTTGCGGGGGAAATTTTTACTTTACAAATTACAGACATGGCCGATTCGCACGGGATTAAGATCACAGACATTCTCTGCAATTATTACAAATCACCAGAGGTCCCCACATTTACTAATCCCGTGCGAATAGGGAAGTAATTATAAACTTCAGTGTTTATTTTTGTGCAACATGGACTTCAATGTTTAATTTGTGAGACTTTACCAAAGCATTTGATTTGTAGGCATATGTATTATATGACGTTTCAGGCCCGGCAGCTGCGCACGGACTGGGACTGAAAATAATTCAGACTGACAAAATAATAAAACTGACATTCTTCTTCTTTTAAATGATAATAAAATAAATAATAATAATAACGACATTCTTCTTCTAAATAACAATAAGCGTCATTAATAATACAAATAATAATAAGAAGAAGAAGAATCTTACAAATTGTCATGCAATTATATTAATGTGAATGAATGGTACTCCACATCACATCATCATCACTATTGTACACCCCAATACATGTGAAATTAAATGCTAATTATTTCAAAACACGTGCTGTAAAATAATGAATTGTGATAGGTAATTTCTCATCCAAACAGCTATTTAAACTGGATTTCCTCCGTACACCTTTTTGTGGGCGCCTTTAATCCCACTCTTTAAACTCCCAAATAAAACAATTTAGTTTTTTTTTTTTCCACTTCCCTGGTGATGGTCTCGATCTCCACGTCAGAGAAGTTTCGCTTCTTTGCCGTCTTCCGTGTGTCCATGGCGTAAAATGAGGGCGTGGGGGAGGCAGAGACTTGAATATATAGGGGCGTGTTATTCCAATGACGATCGTTTTCAGCCGCGGCATTTATCAAGGGCAGGTTTTGCGTACACCTGGATTTCAGAGGTGCGCACAGCTTCATAAATCAGGCGGTGAGAGGAGTGTAAGCTTAATCTTACGCCAACATATACGTCCGTTTCTACGCAAGATTGATAAATGAGTTCCACTGGGTGTAGCTTAACATCCAGCTCCCCCTCTCATGACATAATGGGTGTAGCTTGACATCCAGCTCCCCCTCTCTGGACATAATGGGTGTAGCTTGACATCCAGCTCCCCCTCTCTGGACATAATGGGTGTAGCTTGACATCCATCTCCCCCTCTCTGGACATAATGGGTGGAGCTTGACATACAGCTCCCCCTGTCTGGACATAAAGGGTGGAGCTTGACATACAGCTTCCTCTCTCTGGACATAATGGGTGTAGCTTGACATCCAGCTCCCCCTCTCTGGACATAATGGGTGGAGCTTGACATACAGCTCCCCCTGTCTGGACATAAAGGGTGGAGCTTGACATACAGCTTCCTCTCTCTGGACATAATGGGTGTAGCTTAACATCCAGCTCCCCCTCTCTGGACATAATGGGTGGACCTTAACATCCAGCTCCCCCTCTCTGGACATAATGGGTGGAGCTTGACATACAGCTCCCCCTGTCTGGACATAATCGGTGGAGCTTGCCATCCAGCTCCCCACACCCACACCCGAACCCTACCCATAACCCTATTGCTAAACCTAACCTTATACTTATTCAGGTCAATCTCCACCCGCCAGTTCCACAGAGGTGGAGCTGGACTGAATCATCAGTATTGAATCGACTGAAACAGACACAGGCTGAATCCAGAACCATATGCTACTATTATTTTTACAATATCTTTCCATGGCAGAAATAGTAGTAAGCTTGTATGTGGTTCCAAATTCAGCAACTACATCTATTCACTTCTAAGGTGCTATTTTCCTTGTAAGCTGAAGACTATAGTGATATTTGGCTGAATGGTGCACTATGCTGGCCGACTGAATGAGATGTATGTATGTGTGTGTGTGTGTTTCTGTGTTGAGAGAATCATCAAGGCTTAAGGATTCTGAGTGATTACCTGCTCTACTGTCAGCTTGAACATGGGCAGCACAGGAGATCATGAAAATGTTTAGACAACCTCTAAAGTAGCGATTAAAGCAAACAATGGGCCCTACCGATCCCTCTACAATCGTGCGTAACATCCCTATTTACAATTCCTCAAATAAACACTCAGCGACACAATAATGAGCATACACATGATTATATGCGTGTACACAGACACGCGCGCACACACACACACATGCAATCACATATTCCCTTATCTTCGGTTCTCCTCAAAGGAAGCTCTTGTCAGATTAAAATGCTTTGTGAATTGTAGTGTATTTGTGTGTCTGTTAGCGAGTGTGCATGAAATGAGTGTTTTGTGAAAGCGGTAATTGAAATACTAAATGTAGAGAAGGGGATTTGATGCTACAGACCCCACACATTTACTTTTAGGGGAGACTGGGGCTAGTTGTCACCGTTTTTTGTGAAAATTTCTCAGGAAAGTTTTTTTTTGTCACAACAAAAATATGCTATCATGGATGGATGGGTGGGTGGGTGCCTTTCTATTCAGATTTTCTTAAAAAACTGTTTACTAGTTATTTCTGAAGGATTGTGTGACAATAAACACTGGAGTAATTATTTTATTGTATGTTTGATCAAATAAATGCAGCCATGGTGAGCAAGAGAGTTCTTTCAAAAACAAATCTTACCGACCCCAATCTTTTTTATGCTTTTGTGTACACACAAAATGATACGTACATATATACATAACCAAACAGTCAGATATAACCACTTTGGGAGCCTTACGTTTCACACCAGTCAGCATTCTGTGCGATGTGTGAAGGAACAACAGCCCCGAATTCCCAGTAAGTGGGTCAGCTCATGATTAGTCATCAAAAACAAATGATGTTCGTTTCTCCCATTAGTAAACAAAAGCAATTATTCTTTTAAGTTGTGAGAAAAGTCTGATCCCACAGGATCTCACCGTCTCCCACTCCCTCAGAGTAGGCACCACAACGCAGAATGCAGGCCTCCTAATTATCACATGGTTCACTTAAACAAAGAAACAATGACAAAATATTGACGATGATCTGAGCTGCAGAGAGGCTAACAAAACATGACAAGAAAAGGTGTGAGGCGGAATGTCAACACAACAATAAATGCTGCTGTTCAATTGCCACATGCAAACGTGACTTCTGAAAGTCAGGCGCAGGCTGATAGGCCTTCAGTCTAATGACTCATTCCTGCAGTGTCCTACTCTGTCAGAGTTTCTCATCCCCCATTAAGTATGCCATTAATGTGCTGTTTGATCTATAAATCAGCTGAGAGTGTTCAAACTGCCACAGTCACTGGGTTTTTAATGGCTCACCACTTCCGTGATAAAAAAGTAATAGCATATTCACCTGATTTGAGATCATTTGGCAAGGAGGAAAGTCTTGCATGCGAAAATCTCATTGGATGGCCTTGTTTGCCCATGTTTATTCCACATTTTCTCCATGTGTTTTGTTTGGGAACAGGAGCTGTAGGTTTCTAACAGGAGTAAGCAGTGCCACCTATGGGTGACTCCTGATTGAGATACTGGTAAAGTAAATAATAAGGGCAACGTTCAGAAGGGAATACTAGCTTACTTCTTACTACACATCCACCGTACACTGGTTATTAATTATTAAAAAGTGTGTGAAACAGAATGCATTATGCAATTATAAAGATTTCAAACAGTAGTTTGCAACAGTTTTGTCACATGACCTCAATACGTTTTTCACATGACCTTGTCACATTCAGTTTGTCTGGTTTTGCCATAAACACCATAAAACATCATTAGAAGAAGAAGAAGAAGAAACACTTTGTCTGGTTAGCTTTGGTAAATATCTTGTTTCTCCATTAGAACATTGTACATAATGTGAGTAGAAGTTTTGAGGGCACTTAAAAGTGTGAAATGAACAGGTACACACAGAGAAAAAGGGGGTCAAAATTGTACCTTTAGGGGTACAATAGCTTGTCACTGGGGCAGTTGCCTTAAAAATACATATTTGTACCTGTTTTACTCCTAGAAGTTGCATATTAGTACCTTAGAGAGTACAAATACATACTGTAGCGCTGACACATTTATTTAGTTTATTCTCCATTATGAATATGTTTACTTGATTCACCTGCTGTTGGGAGGAGGTGTCTGGGAGGGAAATAGTGAAGGTTGAGTGGCGGTAAGCTGTGAGTTAGTCTCAATCTCTCTGGCGTTTTGTTTATGTTGGGAAAGTTAAGACACCTCCTGATACCCGTGTTTTAGGTTGTATACATTCAGGAAATAAACCACAGCCCGTTGGGTGTTTGAATACCGGTGTTTGAATACCGGATTCTAGCCTCCTGTCTGCTATTTACTCGTTTGCACGATGTCGGTGCTACTATGAACCTTTTTGTGGTAAAAAAAAAAGGTACAAATATGCCCCAGTGACTAGCTGTTGTACCCCTAAAGATACAATTTTGACACCTTTTTTATCTGTGTGTAAGTACGTATTGTGAATAAGTACTTTCTTTGTGACCACTGAAAAAAAATGTGTTCTATATGTGAACGTGTGTGTGGTACATAGACTGAAAAAAATGGACGACACGTCTTCACTCTCATCCGTTGAAGTAAGTGAAGCCGCCAGTGTCCAAATAGTAGTAAGCGTGAAGTGAAGCTGCGATATCAAGGTCACGCCCAAACTTCCCCCGAATCAACAACTTTTTGGGAAATAAACAGGAAATGTAGAATTTTAAATTAAAGCACCAATCTCCTCCTGAAGTTCCCGAAAAATGTCCATTGGTGCCTCAGTGACTACTTCGCTCAGAGAAGCAATCTCAGGATTCTCAGCTGTCAATCATAACGTCACACCCCCCATTTTTATAGCATCAAATAACTAATTAAAACCAAACTTATTTAAAGAACAAACACAACTAACATCAGTGTGATAGAAACTGCCTAAAATGAAAGAAATTATTTGAAGTGTAATTTGGTTTAGTTTGTCTATGTCCCATTACATTTTATGTAGAGGGCGGGGTTTATGAGCTATACTGCATCACATGGGGGCGATCGAGACGCTTTGGCTTCACTTTTCAGGACTCGTATGGCACAGTTGGTGTGGTATGAATTCACCATGTTGTCATTATCATGTGACCTACTATCAGAATAGAGTGAAACATTTTGTACATTTTATAGGCCAAAACATAGAAACGAGTTAGCATTTTAACACTTCCGGTTCCCTTGTCCCAAAGTAAATGTTTTTTTGTTTTGTTTTTTAATAGAGACAGAGCACATTTAGGTCACACCCACAATCCGGGGCAAACCGACGCTCTCCATTGACTTTGTATTGCATGAAGCGGCCTTCTTGTCATTTCGGACTTATAACAAAAAGCAGACCAATGTCTAAAAGCTGTTATGTGACAGGGTGTACAGCAAACAAGCTAAAAAACACAGAACTAAGTTTTTATAAGCTGTCGACCCAAAAAAACGACCGTTTAAGGAGACAAAAGTGGATACAAGCAATAAGACGTGACGCATCAGCAGGAAGAATGGGTACATTTTGGGATCTTGACACTCAGTATGCCTAAGTGTGCAGTAAACATTTTGTCACTGTTAAGTCAAATACCCAAATGTCAGTTTTATATTTCCTGTCGCTGATTACGTTCCCCTCCAATGGGTGTAGTTCTCAGTGTAATATAACATGTCGCACTCTGTCTCAATTGCCTGTATCCACTTTTTTTGTCCTTAAATGCTCATTTTTTGGGTCAACAGCTTATGAAAACTTCTGGGGTTTTGGTTCTGGGTTTTTTAGCTTGTTTGCTGTACACCTGAAATAAGGTCTGTGGTGAACACAAGCTCAAGATATTTTCATTTTTTATCCTCCAACATAAAATACATCAGTATTACCCCACTCGTGATATTTTTTTAAAGCTGTTACGTGTCTAGAAAAAGGCAGTTGCTAACAAGTGCCTAAATGGGACTACAGAGGCTGTCAGGGAAGCAAGCTCAGTTTGGTTTTATAGTCTCATTATGCTTATAATTGTACTCTTATAAGCTAGTCGTTCTGGGAAAATGTTTTGAGATAAAAACCGAAAGAGTCATACGCTTAGTGATGGTGACATTTATGTTGAGCGACCGTGGTGTAGTCCGTTCACAGCCTACTTTTAGCTTTTTACTTCTGGCAACTTTGTTTGTCACAAAGCTTGTTTTTTTTTTTGCGATAATCCAAAAGCCTATGGGAAAATCCTATTGTTTTTTTTTTTAGGGAAGCAGTGCGATGCTAACTACCGGTTGGCCTACAAAGTGACGTCATCCCTGCACCACTCTATTTACGTCACTTCAATGCCATTCACAAATCCTCTCCCGTGGGCTCTTGGTATCGCATAGTATCAGTCTTTTGTCACATACTTTTTTCACCTACTATATCGTAGGGAAGGATGCGATTTCAGACGCAGCCGGAATGTCAAATCAAGCGCATTGTTTTGTGGGATATAGTATTCCATGCATATGGAAAATAGGTCATTCATGTGGAAAATTATCATACAGTGCACAGTATACATTGTATATTCTGCAGAAATAGTATGCTACTATGCTATTTCAAACCAAGAAGAATTTGGAAGCAGAAAGACCTTGTTAATCATTGTTATGTGAATGACATGACAGACAAGTGCAGTGACAAAGATCTGATGATGTATACTTGATAATATTTTATAATATATATCAAAGACTTCACAGATGTGTGTGTGTGTGTGTGTGTGTGTGTGCGTACAAGTAGGAATGTCAGCATGCACACCATGTGGTAAAAAAAGAGGATATAAAAAAACTTTAGCTGAGAGCAGCACTCTGAGGGTGAGGATGTGTTAGCGGTGTGTTTGTGTCAGTGCTATGAACTGAGGTTATTAGAGGGAATATTTTATACAGCCAAATGTCAAGAATCTAGAAACCAAAGGTGTGTTATGACACTACTTGTGTGCCTGCGGATATATGCATCAAACCAGGTGCGCAATATACCTTTGTTATGCCCTAGTTTTGTGTGTATGTCTGAATTTACCTTTTTGAAAAACCCCAAAGATCACGTTTCGTCTTTCTTTACTATGATGAGATAACCCCATGTCAATGAAGACATCTCAGCTACAAAATGAATTATCGACATAGAAAACTCATTTTAGCAGTTAAGGGCTCTGCATGCTTTGCTGGTTCTAAATAGATGGCTGTATGCACCTCCAAACCCTGCTGTGGTTGGAATAGACCATACTATTTATTTCCAGCCAGTTCTGCTCAATGCAGAACACACACTGCTGTGTTTACCTCCAATGATCGTTCAGTATCAAAACAATGTCAAGTTTGATGTATTAGCCAATACTTGTGGAACAGTGTTGTGAGATACAGTTTATGAGTTTGGCTGTGTGGTTGCATGCCAGTTTAAGAGATTCTGCTACTGATTCGGTAAAACGCATTACGGCAACATATTCAGTAATATCAAGGGCAGTTCCCTTTAAGGTTCTCAACTAGTGGGTCATGAACCGAAAATGGGACACGGGGACAAACCACAAGAAAAATAAACATGCTTTGGTAAATCATAATTATGACTTAATTGTGGCAACATATTCAATAATTTCAAGGGCAGTTCCCTTTAAGGTTCTCAGTTAGTGGGTCATGAACCGAAAATGGGACAAAACAAAACAAATCATAATTATGATGTAATTTATGACAAAAAAGTAATGAGATAATTGAGAGAGGAAGTCAAAACCCAGAGATGCTGAATCATAATCATATAAGATAAAAAGACAAAACTATGAGATGCTAATTTATAATAATGAGATAAATTCAAAAGTATGACAAAATGTCAAATGATGTAATTTCAGTTTTTATCTGATAATTATGACTTCTCGCCCTATTTTAATGATCTGAGCACATGGTCTGAAGCACATGGCGCAGGTGCACTTAGAGCGTGTTTGAATCCACTTTTGCTAGTTTAACGACAGAAAAAGCGGTCTGCGCCAGGCGCATGGTCCAAAAGGGTTGTACCTAGTCTCTTAATGAGTCATGGGAGGGTTTTGGGAGTAGCGTGCAATAAACCAATCAGAGTGTCATCTCCCATTCCCTTTAAAAGCCAGTTGCGCTTGCACCATGGCGGATTTGCTATTTACATGGCGGAACATGAATTTTCATGGATTTGAGAGTGGAAAGACTGAACGTTTCTCCAGAAATGAATTTTTATTTTTAATATTTAAAAAATGTAGTGTGCTGCACCCTGTGTGTGTAATAAAGTGCATTGCACCCTGTGTGTGTAATAAGCAGAGTGTATGTGTGTTGTGCACCCGCCTATTACTAACACGTCCTTTAAATACAAACAAATCCTGCACTTTTGACTTTAGACCAGGTTTTTGTTGGTCAATGGCGCAGTCATTTTCAGTTGCCTCAAAATAGCAACGTACCAAAAATATGCCTCCACGTTTTCAGACCAGCACGCCCATGGGTGAACGTGAGTGCATTTGCTATTTAAACAACGTGACGCTGAACGTGACGCTGCCGTCGCATTGCACCGGGTGTATGATAGGGCCCTTGGTATGTCATAATTTCAATTCTTTATCTTTATATTTATAATTTTTGTTTTTTTCCTTATATAGCAAAATGGACTTCCATACAGGTCATACTATGTTTAATGTTAATAACATAATGCAACCGTATATAATCATGTGTAGTTGTGCTCATCAATGTTTAGAATGTTGTTTCAATGTTTTGTTTGCTCATGCACTCAATCAAATCAAACGTTCGTCTGTAACTCAGTAGACACTTAAATTATTAATTTAACATGTATTATTAATGCATTTACTTCAGTATGATAAACAATTTTGGTGCTGTGTTGGGTCGCCCCTTCATGTCCAATGTAAGTCCTGACGCAAAACCATTTAAGAATCACCGGCTAAACGTCTAGTCAAAGGCACCATGCTGATATTCTCCAAATACTTTTATCTTCCAACCTACAATCTTTGTAATTCCAGCTAAGAGGCTTAGAGGAATATTAAGGTTACTTTCAATGTAATGTCTAGGCGTTGCATTTGTGGCATACTGCTGATTTCCAAAGACAATCATTTTGACTTGTCCCTCAGTTTTTAATAATGCATGAGAAACAAGAAACAAGCTTCCATTCTGGATGTGTTATTGTAAATATGTATGCGTTCTGTTTATTTCTATTGACTTTGGTTATCAACAGCATGGTTACTGGTTACCAAATGTACACTCTTGAATAAAAATCCTGTTAAGTTTCGTGTAGCGTATTTTGTTGTATTTCAAGCTACTATAGTCAAAAGTAGCATCTCTAAATGGGCATTCGGTTAATTACTATCCAAAGCAATGTATTATATTTGTCCTTGTTTTCAAATCATTTCAGTCTATTTTCTTCAGAAGGATGATGCCTTTCCATATTGTACCTCGCTGACACATTTTGTTGTTGCTTGCCAGAGTAATTCAGAATATAAAGCAAATTAAGTCAGCAAAAGATTCATAACAGTATAATTTTAGAACTGCACAACTGCAGTTTCCAGTACTCTCTAAAGTCGTTCACTTGCCGAGTGGACTTTTTTGGGGGCGAGCTGTGTCTTTGTGTCAATACAAATTATCTACTGTGCAGTTTCGGTAATAAAATAAATTAGCTCTCATCCACCCAGATCAGCGGTAGATGCAGACAGGTCCTTTACCTCAGAAAGACGTCCTGGCCATTTTTTTGCATTGCTAGTAATTAAGCATTATTCTGACAAAATACAATATATAATTGTCTTTTTCTTCTTCTTCATCAAAGCCTCTTATTTTCCAGGAAGAATCTTACTGTTGTTGTTTTCTCTGGCACTGAAAAGTGTCATTGTTTTGTTGTTGTTTATAATTAGTATGCACAAGGTGCAAATATAAGTAGGCCAGAATTTTAACTCTTTCCCTGCCAGCATTTTATTGAAAAGTTGCCAGCCACCGGCACCATTTTTTATCATTTTCACACATTTTTTATGGCCCCTAGAATGTTTTGTTGTATGAATATCTGAACATACATGTGACCCTGGACCACAAAACCAGTAATAAGGGTAAAAAAAAAATGTAAATTGAGATTTTTACATAACTTGAAAGCGTTATGCTTTCCATTGATGTATGGTTTGTTAGGATAGGGCAAGGCAGAGATACTATTTTAAAATCTGAGGATGCAAAAAAATCGAAATATTGAGAAAATCACCTTTAAAGTTGTCCAAATTAAGTTATTAGCAATGCATATTACTACTAATAATACATTTTTGATATGTTTACGGTAGGAATTTTACTAAATATCTTCATGGAACATTTTCTTTACTTAATATCCTAATAATTTTTGGCATACAAAAAAAAGCGATAAATTTGACCCGTACAATTTGTAGGCTATTTGACTGGTTTTGTGGTCCAGGGTCACACATATGCTCAGATATTCATACAACAAAATATTCTAGGGGCCATAAAAAATGTGTGAAAATGATCAAAAAATTACGTTTTGTCATGTCTGCACCTGTTCTCGTTAGTCCCTGATTAGTTAATCTTTCTTCACTTGTGCCTGTTTAGTTCCCTCATTCACCCTGTGTATTTATACTCCCTGTTCTGTTCAGTTCTTCGTTGGTTATTGTTTGTGTGAACGTGTCCTGAACCTTCTCTGTTTGTTATTTGGATTAAAGACTTTTGTTATCATCATCTCCTTCGTTGTGCACTCTCTACAGCCACCAACACATTACAATATGCTGTTTAATGTTGATGATCGCGTTATTTTACATATGCATATAATTACATATGCCATCGCTTGTTTCTGCATCTTTTTCACCTGTGTTTTGATCAGGAGATTCTGTACTCTTTCAGAATATATGTAATAGCGCCCCCTACTGTATAACAGTGAAAACAAAGAAAGCCGGTAATTTCCATCAATGGCAGGGAAAGAGTTAAAATAGAAAGGAGTCTTTCTGTTTTTACTGTATTTTTTTTATCAAATAAAAGCTCTTGGTGAGCATAAGAGACTTCTTTCAAAAATAAAAATCCTATCGACCCCAAACTTTTTAACAGTAGTGTACACAGTAGTATCTGGAAAATAGTTTGTAATAATGCTCTAAAAATGTATACCACTTCCTAGATAATAATGCTATTAGAACCTAGATTTGATTTGTTAAAGGATAGACATTTTTTATTAAAACATTCTCAAGAAAATACAAAAATGTTTATAAACATTTTAATTTGAATATTAATACAGTTACAATTGATCAATATCATAAGTTAGCTCAGTATGGAAGCTTGTTTACACCACGAAAAAAAAAAAAAATTATCTCACAATTCTGACTTGTTTCTTGTGTATATCACGCAATTCAGAGAAAAAAGTCAGAATTTGAAGATGTTAACTCGCAATTGCGAGAAAAAAAAGTCTGAATTGTGAGATAAAAAGTAGCTTTTTATTTTTTAGTGGCGGAAAAAAGATTCCATAGTGCAGCACCCATGATCAAATAGTAATATCTATTCTAGCCAAATTATTTAAAATGTTAAGTATGTTCACTTAAATGTGATATTGTGATAATTTTTTTTTCAGTATATTTATACATAATATGGACATATCTACTGCATAGTAGGAATGACAGGTGGCAGGCAGAGCTACAATAAGTCTGTACTGCCACTTGTCATTGACAAGAAGTGTATTTATACGTACTATGCGTCCATTTGAATTCCAGTCTTTAAAAGAGGATGAGAAAAGTTGTTAGTGTATACTGTTCCCAACACAAACAAATCCAACTCTTATTAAAAATGCATCATCCTGCATCCTGCGTCCTAAAGAGGAAAGTGAACAAGTGAGCCAGCGAGCGTCTGATGGGCTCAGGCTGAAAAAAAGTATTTTCATGAAAACTCTGAGCTGTTTCACAGGCCAAGGCTAACAGGCGCACTGTAACAACAACAAGAAGAGCACTTTTTCCGGGTGCTTCACATTGTAATCTTATTTAGATGAAGGCAAACTGCATTACACTATACGAAAAACTGTGAGCGGGTTCTGCATACTAATAGGAGGGTGTATTGATATCGTGCCGAGAAGCCCTGGGGATTAAAGGGCTGACTTTAATAATAGCTATTGATTTCACAAAGATCTTCTTGAGTAAGAATAGAATAATGCAGTATTTGGCTGTGTGGGCAAAATGTCTGCTAGAGCTCCTATTGGTTAGCAAGAATAAGCACAGATCCCGAACGCTAATGGAAATAAAAACGAACTTTACTTCAAAGTGCTCTCACATCTACACCATGAGTTGCAGCAGAAATTCTCCAGAGGACGGTGACGGCGCGTTCTAAAAGCCCCTTAATGTTTTAGAAATAATCATGAAGAGAATGCTAATGGCAGACGTATTTACATTGCATCGAACTGCTCAGAGCATCTGCACCTACACAATGGATGTTGTTTGTTTCAGGATCAGGTGCGCAATTATTCAATTCCCACGACTGGCATTGACGGCTTGGGCTGCGATCATCTGGATTTCTCTGCTGGCACTCACGCCAGTGCAAGGAGGGAGCGCATTACCATATCAAAGAGTTCAGTGGCATGAAGTGCCGAATTTAAAGTGTCTTTTGTTCTGGTAACGTTCGAGTGTCAGTACACGCAGATACGGAAATGGGTATTTCCTTCACGTACACGTATACACGTACTGCCTGAACTACTAACACCTTTCCTGAGGCCTTTGATCTACGTGGTGTTGATTAACATTCTTCAAAGCTTTCAGTTTCTCAGACCAAATGTATCTGTTACAAATGCATAAAGCTGAATATACAATACTCTCAGTCTCTTGAGGGAAAATAGGAAATCAAATCGGACTGCTGACAAACGAGGGCTGTTTGTCTTGTTGTTTAAAATGTTTCTCACATTCATAAAATGGACTGTGATTACGTTTTTGTGATTCCGCTGGGGCGCAGGGATAATGTGCCGTTTCATCCGGCCTACCTGAATCCACCGGCCTGCCTACCTGACGGTGTTTGTAGCGTGGTTGCGGCAGTATCTGTGTTTTTGACGGGAAGATTTCGTGGTGTGTTGGCCATCATCATCAAGTGTTCCCATTTCCCGCTTGGGTCCTGGCATTTGCACTCGTTTGGCATTCGAGATGCAGTTCGACGGGGGTTGCTTGAAGTACCCACTGCATTAGGGACTACTCTGGTTACTTCATTTTTACTCTACTGCTTCTGTTTGGACTGTTGGTGGTCAAATATTCGGACCATATGCATTTCACTCTGATTCCATCAGAGTCTGTGGTGTTTGATGTGTATACTGTATTGTTTCTTATATTTCTCCTGCATTGATGTATTTATTGATTGTAAAGCGCTATGAGGTTGGGAAAAACGCTTACATGTAATGTATTCTTGTGATGGTGAAGCTGGATTTTCAGCATCATTTCACTAGTCTTCAGTGTCACATGATCCTTCAGAAATCATTCTAATGTGCTGATTTGCTGCTCAAGAAACCTTTTTTTATTATTATCAATTGTCATGGTGCAGGCGAAGGAATATGAGCAGAGGATCTAAACTGCAGCAGTTTTAGTTTATTCACAAAAACTAAGCCAAAGAAGGCTATCCAGAAGGCAAAAATCGACGTTGCAGCTTAAAGACAATGCCGGAAAAAGAGAAGAACCAAACTGAAGGCATACATTCATGGTTAAATTAGGAACCAAACAAGACTCAGGTGAACATAATCAATTAACCAATGAGTAAGAAACCAACAACAGGAACAAGGGGAAAGGAAACTAATGCTGCATTCATGGAATGTTGTATTTACCATAATTTCGAGATGACAAAACGAGATGATCAAAGCTGTTCACGTCCTCAGCCTGAGAATTATGCGTTTCTATGGCAACACTATAGGCTTGTTGGACTTCATACAGCGGCTGCACAGACCGATCGGCGGCTGACTTGAAGCAGTGCATTCCGGTTAGAATTTTTTTACGACTTGAGACAGCGCCGATGCCATGTGACTGTGACATATGCCATCAAAACACAGCGAGAGCGATTCGAAAGCAGACAGCTATAGTTCATTCAGCGCAGCTTCTCCTGAGCGGTTGCACGAGCTCTGATAGTGACACAGCTGTTCCACGTTTGGTCGGATTCACCGCATGACAGCGATCATGTGTGCTTTGTGTTTTTCGGACGCCCTCAGTTCCACTAATGCTTTTATTACAGTAAAACTTTAGTCAATATTATATTGTGTCGTTTATCAAAATAAAAACGTAGACCTCACTTCATTGATAGTATGCTTATGTTGAAATTTTTTCTTCGTACAAACAGACACTGTATTAAGCAGTACATAAAGTATTACATGACAATAATGTCTCTGAAACATCTGTTTATTTGACAAATGTTGCATTTATTAAACTTCAGCTGTGATAAAGTATGCAAACATAGCGCAAGTGTCAATACTGGAAGCAGAAAGCTGCACTCTCGCCAATCGGTCACATCCACCCGATGTCGAATACACCTAATATCAACGGCCAAATGAATCTACATTGTTCAGGTGGTATAGCTGTCATGTGGTACAAGTAGGAACGCTCAGAAAATTCCCCATTTACAAGCTCTAATTACGAGGACATGAAAGTTTTTTGTTTTTTTTTTCAAGTTGGAATCTCGTAATTACAGTAGTTATGACCTAGTCTGAACGCACCTTAAAACAAATGAAGGAAACTTGGGAACCAAAGGAAAAACAACATAAGTCCACACACACAGAAGATAACAATTACAGCAATGTTGAAAATAGTTAGTTGTGCTGCCTAATAGTTTTGTGGAAACCATGCTACATTTTTTTCAGGTTATTTGATGAATAGAACATTCATTAAGAACAGCATTAATTTGAAATATAAATATTTTGTAACATTATACATTTATTTACTGTCACTTTGATTAATTCTATGCAGTCTTGCTTCTTTTGAACAGTATCCTGTTAGCACCACCAGAACATTCATGATTCAGTCCCCATTAAAAGGCTTTTATAATGTTCAAATTTATATGATTACAATTTGAATAGACCAGTGGAGGAAAAAGACTATTTATAGCATTACATATTCTGCTGTGGGACCAAATGTCCAATTATAAATAATTTTACATTTCCGAATGTTCCTTGAGCAACATGTTTAACATCTGAAGTGCAATCAAAAATAAGTGCTAAATTGTTATATTTTTTTCTATACAATCAAATGTTTTCATTTCATTTTAACACCTAAGGTTTTCTGCGTGTCCCTTGAGTAATTGTCCTCCCGCAGTGTCCTGATACGGTGACCTTTAATTGAAGATCAATGTTTTGTAATGGCAATACTCACTAGAGGTGACATCCGCCATTAGGTTAAATAATGTTGGAGTGTGTAACTCTTCTGTTTAATGTTGATAGATAATAGTTAATGGAATTGTGATGTGCAAAATACGGTTATTTTGTCAAGACCGTAAGATTTTCTGTCTGATTGTAATGACAAATCAATAGATGGAGCTGGAAATTAGTTTGAAACCGTTGTGTAGTCTCAATTCATTAATTAACTGCCAGATATTCCAGTGTCTATAATGAGTATTTGACACATTATTTTTCTATCTGACCCACATGAAGTCATAGGCAAGGGAAACCAATTCAAGAGGTTACATCCTTTCAGCTGGTTTTGTCCCAGTCCTCATGTACAGTATAATCAGTGAGTAGCTATAAAAATAGCTATACTACTTGCTATACAGCTATACTTCTCATGGTCAATGGTTTAATGTTGACGACAATATAGTTTCCAAGAAAAGTATTTTGTAAAGTAAAGTCTTTGTATTGTGATTCAGTTTCAGCAACAACTAGTGACACACATGAAGAGCCTTTCATTAGTTTTGAGTCACTGTCATTACCCTTCCGGCGTCTTTTCTCTCTTTTTCCCTCTGTCTCGGCGTAAAGTCATTAACTAGGGCCGCCGGGGTGATGTGGCCACTCACACACACTAAAAGGGCAATGATGCTCTTGACATTCTTCTAGGCTAAACCTCCTCACCTCCAATAATCCTGCAGCTTCCGCTGACATTTAATCACCGTTCACGTCCGTCCACCATCAATACCGGACACGGACGGTCAGAGAGACGCCACGTCTGGTTCAACCTTTTCACCTCACCTGTCGTGAAAACTCAAATGGGAATCTATGCACATGGTAATAAGAGCAGGTGTTGGATTGGAAATGTGCATATGGCATAATTGAGTGCTTTTTTCCTATTAGTCATGCTTAAACTACATTACCCGTCAAAAATGTGGAATAAATAACACTTTATATTGTTTTTGAAAAAAGTATTGTGCTCACCAAGGCTGCATTTATTGGTAAAATGGTAACATTGTGAAATATTACAATTTAAAAGAACTGGTTTCTATGGAATCTTGTTTCCACCATTGAATTAAAAAATGTAAAAGACAATTGTGACTTTTTATCTCACAATTCAGACTTTTTTGGCCACAATTGCGAGATATAAACTTGTAATTGTGAGTTATAAAGTCCAATTTTGAGGGGGGAAAAATACTGACTTTTTTCTCAGAATTGCGAGTTTATATCTCACAATTCTGACTTAGCCTATATCTGGAAATTGCGTTATAAAGTCAGAATTGCGAGATATAAAGTCGCAATTCAGAGATATAAAGTCGCAAATGTGAGTTATAAAGTCAGAATTGCGAGATATAAAACTCGCAATTGCGATCTCTCAATTCTGACTTTATAACTTGAGATTCTGACTTCTTTTCTCAGAATTGTGAGATATAAACTTATAAGCAATTGCGAGTATATAATTTCCAATTTGGAGGGGAAAAAATACTTTTTTCTCAGAATTGTAAGTTTATATCTCACAATTCTGACTTAGCCTATATCTCTCAATTGCGTGTTATAAAGTCAGAACTGCGAGATAAAAACTCGCAATTCACCCTTCGCAGGGAGTTTGATTGACAGGCAATCTGACCAATCCTAATCCGCAGAATCTGCCATTTTTGTCCGACAAAGCAGTCAAGAGACTTCGTAGATTAACGTCGGTGGACTTGAACTTGAAAAACTGTGTGTACTGACGTCTTTCCGTGGTTGAAACAACATTCCTTCTGAAGTTCATTCATGTTTATTTGATACTATTAAGGAACTAGAAGGAAGAGATGATCAGTTCATGAGCAGCTTTAACTGAGGCGCTACAGCAACCTGTCACCACACATTAAAGAGCCACAAAACGGTATTTTCCGTTTACATTTCTTTAAAAAATTAAACAATTGTAGAGTTGAGACTTTGTTTCATATTAAAAGCGATGTGTTTTTCACTGCATGAGAACGTGTGTGTGGTGTGAAAGCGCGTCTTGTCGGACATAGCAACAGTAACTAAAGGGGGCGGGTCTTTGTGAACGGTCAATTGTGACCTTATAACTCACATTTGTGACTTGATATCTCACAACTGTGACATAACTCGCAATTGTGACTTTATAACTCTTTTCTCCAGTCTTCAGTGTAACATGATCCTTCAGAAATCCTTCTAATATTCTGATGCTCATTTATTATCAATTATTATTGGTACTCAAATATTAATAATGTTCTTATTATTATATATCAACTGCCATCATTATATTATCAACTGTTCGAAAGCAGTTTTTGCAGCTTAATATTTTTTTTGAAAACTGATACATTCTTTGATTCAAAGAAAGTTCAAAAGCACAGCATTTACTTTTGATGTACTTGCTGAATAAAATTATTAATTTGCTCTTCTTTTTTTCTTACTCAGCCCAAACTTTTGAATGGTAGTGTTTCATGGATTCCACAAAAATATTAGGCAGCAAAAACCACTGAAAATTCAGCTTTGCCATCACAGGAATAAATTACATTTAAAAATATATTAAAATAGAATACAGTTCCTTTAAATTGTAATAACGGTTTACATTATTACTGTTTTTTATCAAATCAAAGCTAAGAGACTACTTAAAAAAATGAATAAATAAATATACCACACTTTTGACCAGTAATGTGATCACTCTAGTTACATTCGGTTCACACATCAGAGGAAAAGACAACTAACACATTCGTCTTCCTTCTCATTATTTGTCATTTTGATGCAGATCATATGCTGTTTTTTTGTCCAGTATGTACGTCTATCAGATATTGCTTTCATACATAATATGGGAATTGAATCTTCTGAGCAAAGAAAATGGTTTGAAATTTGTCTCACTGCAACAAATATGCCATGAAGTCACCACTGGTGCAGAGCTGAGGCAGATGCCGCTTTGTGTCTCTAAACCTCTGTTTTCTACGTATTCATTTTATACCGAAGCAAAGCTGTTATGTGGCCAAATAGTGTACAAGTTTAAATGACCTTGAAAACTCTCTGCGGGAGTATAAATGAAAATATTGTGTCATGGAGAGAAAGTATATCATAAGGCGGCGCAGGGCTTTCTCAGGCGATGCGACTGTGAAGATCCAGCCATAATTCAATATGAGCATCACTAAAGATCCCTTTGAGGGGACCTAAATGGAAAATATCCACATGAAACGGCAGTCAGAGAGCAATTTATAGCTTTTGTTTCAAATTAGAGTTACAAAGGCCCTGCTTTCTGATTGAAACGAGGGATGTGGCATAAAGTCGTCCGGATGGAAATACAGTTTTACTAGCGTTATGCATATTAAAAGAAGATAGAAGTCCTCCATGTGTCCTTTTTTCTGAACACCAAGCGATTTTACTACTTGCAAACTGCCTTTCTGTCATTTTTCCATAGCTTGCGACCTTAATATCAATGCATCTATTGGCCTCTAAAGGCCAAACAGTGCCGTCTCTGAGGGGTACAGAAGGGCAAAGGCTAGTTTGAATAATGAGATAAATATCTTTTGTATACAATGACTAGGGCCCTAATTACTCGTGGGCAACTGTGAGTTTACTTTCCCTGTATTTAAGTAGTTTAGACTTCAGTAATACCAATGCTTCTGTTTTCATGTCAACAAGAACATTAGCTAATTAGCAACTGCAGTTTTTGGAGGTTCACTTTAACTTAATTGGGAATCTAATTAGCACAATTCTATTTAGGAGATGTGGAAACTTTAGCAAGGGCATCTGACACAGACAAATCCCAAACGATTTGGAGTTGCCACTCACCCAAAGTCGAAGTTTTTTCAACCTCTCAGCTTAAAAAAAGTTGTTTGCTTTGGAAGTTTCAGGTGCAAAATACATGTTACTGCCATATAGAGTGCATATGCTGTGTATTTATGGATCTGCGGGTGCCATTCATTTATACCTGTGGTGTTTGTTTTCATCTGAAGATGATCCCGAACGAAATTGCTCATGATGGAAACAGTATACAGGTCAGATATATGATCTTTGTCTCCTTCGCCCTTTCGCTATCTCCCAGAGAGACAGATTGACAGAGACAGAAAGCTGTGATTGTACAATAGCATTGTATGATTTTCATCTCTACATGGGCTGCTTTGATTTAGTGGTGCAAGACCACAATCATCCACACTATCACCTTTTACGGCTGTCGTACTGATGACAGACAATCTTAGACTCAGAAGAACTGAAGTAAGAATTTAAAGATAGATTTCAGCAGAAAATATGGCCCTGATGGGGGAGGGGGAGCAAAATCAGGAGAAAATGCTCAAAGGAGCATGAGCGAACTGTTTTTGGAGTGTGTGTTGTTTGTTTGACATGCCTGAAAGCAATTGTGACAAACTTCCCCAGACATCGACACACTTGAGATCTGAGAAAGGGCCTGCATTCAATATGATCAAAGTGAGCAATTCCAGCTCAAAAAAAAAAAAGATAAAATGCAAATAAATAAATTAAGCCTTAATGTAAGACTTCAATGAGTGCCCAACATGGAGGAGTTTTATTATTCCTGGAGAACACGATTCATTAGCATATTTTAGAACCTGATTCTTTGTTACAACTTCTGCCAGCACGGGCTAACTGAAATTTATTTATTTGTTTTTAAAAGCGTAATAATTTATTATTCAAAAGTGAACACTGAAGGTTTGGAATAAATTACATTTTGAAATATTTTAAATTGTAATAATATTTTGTAATATTACTGTTATTATAGATCTAATAAATTAAGCCTTGGTGAGCAATATATATATCTTATATATATATATATATATATATATATATATATATATATATATATATATATATATATATATATATATATATATATATATATATATCTTTCCATCCCAAAGCTTGTGAAAAGTAGTGTTTATGTAATGTATAAAGGATGATAGATGGATGGATGGATGGATGGATGGATGGATGGATGGATGGATGGATGGATGGATGGATGGATGGATGGATGGATGGATGGATGGATGGATGGATGGATGGATGGATGGATGGATGGATGGATGGATGGATGGATGGATGGATGGATGGATAGATAGATAGATAGATAGATAGATAGATAGATAGATAGATAGATAGATAGATAGATAGATAGATAGATAGATAGATAGATAGATAGATAGATAGATAGATAGATAGACAGGTCTACAGACAGACAGACAGACAGACAGACAGACAGACAGACAGACAGACAGACAGACAGACAGACAGACAGACCGACCGACCGACCGACCCCGACCGACCGACCGACCCCGACCGACCGACCGACCGACCGACCGACCGACCGACCGACCGACCGACCGACCGACCGACCGACCGACCGACCGACCGACAGATATTATCCCCTTGGTTTTGCATAAATCAACAGGCCTTGTCACACTTGCATTCAACTTTTTTTCTTTTCTTTTTCTCTTTCCTCAGCCGCTGGACTATGAGACCAAAAAGGCGTACACATTTAAAGTGGAGGCCTCGAATGCACACCTGGATCCACGATTCCACACTTTTGGCCCGTTTAAAGACACCGCAACAGTAAAGATAAACGTTCTGGATGTGGATGAGCCTCCCGTCTTCACCAAACCCTCCTACACAATGGATGTTTACGAGGACACGCCACAAGGCACCATTATAGGAGCCGTGACTGCACAGGATCTCGACGCAGGAAACAGTCCAGTCAGGTATGCAAACACAGCATTTACAAGAGGATATAACTGGTAACCGGAAGGTTGTTAGTCCAGTCCTTGCCATCACCATTGTGCCTTTGAGCATCATACAAAGAATTATTTATTTAAACTAATGTGGTTCCAGACTTATTTTTTCAAAGGAGCACTTGGTTATGTGCTGATAAATTAATAATGCTAAATGAATAGTAGGCTGGGCTACTATTAATAGTAACAGGGCTGTATATGCACATACATTGCTTGACATTAACACCCGCCAAATGCGGTGGATTTCAGCAGTGGTGTGTAACGCAGTCACGATTTCTCTTTACATTTCGGTACTTAAATATCTGAAATGCTTCCAATACTCATTTTCCGTAGAATAGACATAATACCAGCTGCGCTTTCTCTCTCTCTCATCTCTCCGACAGCGAGTTGACACACAAACCCGCCTCCCCTCATTCACTCCTTTAATTTGCTCTGGATGAATATTGTTGGTGTTACAGGGCTTGAATTTCGGCGTGGGATTATGCATATTGGGCATGATTTGACTCATTCCCGCAGATTTTGCACATAAAGTACTATGTATACTATGTATACACATAAAGTACTAAGCACTTTTGCACTCTCAGTACTAAATTTAGTTTATATTTTACTGCTTATTGCGCTTAAACAGTCAAATACACAAAAAAATAATGTAAAAAAATGCCGGACTTGTATTCACAAGTATTCACGTAAACGCAGTCAGTTATGTTTTAGGTGAACGTAAACAGTTGAGAAAGAAAACGCATGTGTAACAGTATAATGGATACATGCATCAGGTCTTAAATATACCAAATATACCTGCTGCCAAATTATGAATGAAAATATTGTCTGTCTATATGCCAGTTTTCCCCCATAATGATGTCAAAATTTTGGCCAGTGAAAATGCTGAGTGGCTAGTAACTTTTGAAAACCACTAGCCACAGTGGCTGGCGAGCAAAAAAAGTCCATGTCAAACCCATTGAAAGCAAGAAAGAAAGATTATAATATGACTCGCATGAATGCTTACAATCTTGCACAGCTCTATAGCTTTGTCCAGCACTGAGGTCAAAACAGAAGCATGCTGAAAGATTTACCTGGTTTTATAATCCATTATGTTTTAGAGTTGCACTTCGTAAGATTGCTTTTACAAGAAGACAAACAATTGATGCACCATTGTGGGGTCCCAGCGCTATCTAACACATCATGAGTTAGTTTGTTTCTCTATGAATTTTTCATTCAGTATAACAAAGCAAAATGGACAAAGAAAGGATTTGTATTTGTGAAAGGGCTTTGTTTTACTTTTGTTTTGGCCTTTCTTGGTTAATTATTTAGAAACATTGCTCAATGGGGATGTGCACTTTCTCATCAGAAAACAGAAGTCCCCATTGAGTTTCTGCGCGAAAAGAACAAAGCTTTTAAAATACTACATGGTGCTTGTCCACCGCTTGCGGCCCACAGAGTGAATGCGGGAAACAAAATAGCTAAAGTGCTTTTTGGTATCGAAAGTTTCTGCGACTATTTCAAAGCTTTTTAAGTTCTTTCCAAGCTAAAGTAACAGGGGTCAAGAAAATCCCTGCAGAGACTGATGAAAGAAGTGTTTTCATCAGTAGCTTTGTTGTTCATATGAGCTTCACTTCACAAACCCAAACCACCCAAAGAAGAGGTTACAGGCCTACAATGAGCAGCATAATGGAGCAACCTAGTCTCACAGAATTCCGTGAAAACTCAAAATCTGTGGCAGTTTCATGGAATCGCCGAAAATTCCGTGATGGGTCCACGGAAGTGATTCCTATGCAAGTCAATGACAGTAAAAAGTATATATGATTTTATGAATATTTATAGGCTACTTTTATATTTTGGAGCAACTAACTCCACTCCTACCCTAAACCTACCCACTCTCAACAATATAAAACACATAACAGGCAAATACAAGTACAGTCACAGGTATTTATTGCAAAAACTGACCAAAAACAGTATAAAAGTATTAACACATGTTGCATTCCAAGTCTTCTGAAGTCACACAATGTCTTCATGTAAAGAACAGAGTTGATCTTAATGTTTTAATCTCTAAACTGATGATTCCGCCGCTCCGTGAACACACTTATTTATATCTCATTCAAATGATACACACGTCTCTTTAGCGTGACGCAATCTGTCACGAGACACACGAGAGCCAATGGCATTTTACAATCAAAGCCGACGTAATGACGCAATTGATCACGAGACATACGACAGCCAATGCTGTCAAAGCTGACGTAACGTTTCTTTCGGCGGTAAAATTTGAAATGTGTTTTTGATCTTTGGCGGATTGACTCTACGCTGCTGATCGCTTTTGGGGATTTTCTTCACACAAATCAATCGTTTGGCCTCGGAACATTTGGAATATTTGTACTTTGTGAATAAATTGTGGCTGCAGTCGTATCTGCCTGTTATATCTTTTTTTTTTTCTTTTTTTTATAATACACAAATGGGTAGGTTTAGGGAAGGGATTGGATTACGTGTTCAAAACGTGTCTGAATACTGTAAATAAATAAAAAATTCAAATCATTGTGAATGAAATTATGCTGGCTGATTAAATCTAGAATCACACTCCATGTCATAATGGCAAAATCATAGTTTCATGATGAAAACCATACCCAACGCGTCTGTATACTGTCATTGACTTACATAGGCGTGGACCCATCACGGAATTTTCGGCGATTCCGTGAAACTGCCACGGATTTTGAGTTACGGGGCCCGTGTTCATTTCACAGAATTATGTGAGATCAGGTTGTATTGGAGGAATAAAGTTCTGTACTGAATACTACATTTACGTTTCTTCATTTAGATGATGTTCAAAAGTTTATGTACCCTTGATTCTTAAACTGTGTGTTGTCACCTGGATGATCCACAACTGTGATGCTTGTGATGGTTGTTCTTGAGTCCCTTGTTTGTCCTGAGCAGTTAAACTGCCCAACGTTCTTCACAAAAATCTTCATCCTATTCAAAAGTCCCCCCGAGACCAAGACTTTGTGGAGTTGAGACCAAGACAAGACCAAGACCAAGACAGGGGTGAGACCGAGTCAAGACCAAGACCAGGCCAGCACTCCTTAAATTCATCTAAAAGATCCATATCTACTGTCTGAGAAATGACTTATATTTAATGAATAAAAACAATTAGAATAGTAAGAATACTATTACCAATCAAATCAATAACAATCAAATTCATGGCACAGAAGTTGAATCTGAATTGGTACAATTACACCTGCATAAATAGTGTTCAGATTAATTTAACATTTAAACATTAACATTATTTCACGGAACAGTCACGGAATAATTTATTCAACCGGTTTGTTCAAAGCAGCTGATTAATTTAATAACGAAACGTTGCCGAATTAGCAAAGACACAGATTAAAATTTGTCATTTAATATTAACTTCTTGTTTATTGAACGTTTGTATAAATCATTCACGATTGAACGTTTGTATAAATCATTCATGTTGCAATCATGCTTATATTCATAAAAACAGCTCTCTTGCTCTTGTGATATTGCTTAATTATATTCTATGTTATATTAAAAAATCTATTTTTTATTTTTATCAATTTTGGGTATTTTGAGGCAATACTGCATTGATTTTGAACCCAGCGGCACAGTAACAAAAGAAATCACATTACAAAGAAGTTATTGATTGCATTTTAAATCAGGCAATTTAATGATGTCCTTGTAGTTGTGGTCTTGACTGGTCTTGAGATAAAATCCCAAGTCCTCAAAGTCCGAGAACAAGACAAGACCGAGGAGAAATGCATTCGAGACCGAGACAAGAAAAAAGACCTTCAAAAAATGGTCTTAAGACCGGTCTTGAGTACAGCAAAACACGGAGAAAGATGGATCTCAAAATCATACAGTCACTGCTGGAAAGGGTTAAAATATGCAAAAGATGCTGCAAAACTGAAGAATGTGCAGGACCTGGAGGATTTTTCTGAAGAACATTGGGCAGTTTAACTACTCAGGACAAACAAGGGACTTAAGAACAACCATCAAAAAACACAAAAACAGCTGGACCATCCAGGTAACAACACGTAGTGTTAAGAATCATGGGTATATAAACTTTTGAATATCTTCTAAATGAAGAAATGTAAATGTGATATTCTGTACAGAACTTTATTTCTCCTATATTTTGCTCATTGTAGGCCTGGTTTACAAGAAATGTTTCAGTTTGTGAACTTAGGCTCACATGAATCAAGGGCACGTAAACTTTTGAATGGGGTCATTTTAATAAATTCAGCTATTTTTTGTCTTGTGGACTATATGTAAACATCTTGTGTAAAATATTTTATTCCGGACTCTACTAAAAATTAACGCATTTTGTATAGTCCTTATTTTGTTAGAAATTATTCACATTTTCACAAATTCTGCAAGAGGTGTGTAAACTTTTGAGCAAGACTGTATATAGTATAGACCTACTATTATCACTATTTTATTTAACTATTCTTTCAGTATTTCTCTCTATCATCTTGGCATGCACCAATAGGTTTTTTGGCCCCACTTTATATTAGGTGGCCTTACATCAAAAAATAAGTATACTGCACTAATTGTGTTCATATTGTATTGCAAAACACTTTTGCTGATATTGAGGTGGGATACAGGTAAAGTTGGGGACTGGTGTGGTGGTGTGGATAAGTTTAAGGGTAAAGTTAGGGACAGGTGTGGTTGTAAGGGTAAGTTTAAGGGTAAAGTTAGGGACAGGTGTGGAGGTATGGGTAAGTTTAAGGGTAAAGTTAGGGACAGGTGTGGTGGTGTGGATAAGTTTAAGGGTAAAGTTAGGGACAGGTGTGGTGGTATGGATAAGTTTAAGGGTAAAGTTAGGGACAGGTGTGGTGGTGTGGGTAAGTTTAAGGGTAAAGTTAGGGACAGGTGTGGAGGTATGGGTAAGTTTAAGGGTAAAGTTAGGGACAGGTGTGGTGGTATGGGTAAGTTTAAGGGTAAAGTTAGGGACAGGTGTGGTGGTGTGGGTAAGTTTAAGGGTAAAGTTAGGGACAGGTGTGGAAGTATGGGTAAGTTTAAGGGTAAAGTTAGGGACAGGTGTGGTGGTGTGGGTAAGTTTAAGGGTAAAGTTAGGGACAGGTGTGGAAGTATGGGTAAGTTTAAGGGTAAAGTTAGGGACAGGTGTGGTGGTATGGTTAAGTGTAAGGGTAAAGTTAGGGACAGATGTGGTGATATGGGTAAGTTTAAGGGTAAGGTTAAGGTGTAATGGAAGTGTCAACGGTGTAATTATAAATTTAACTACAGAAATTAATTACAGATGTAATTACATGCAGGTATTTTTAAAAATGTAAGTACAATGTAAAAACACGTATGTACACAATAAGTGCATTGTCTCAAATGATTAATTCAAATGTTAGTACATAGTAGTTAAGGCCACCTAATATAAAGTGTGTCCGTTTTTTTATTTATAAAATGTTTATCTTCACAATCTTTTATCAAATTTTTTTTTTTTTTCATGAATAACACCCTGTTATGCTTGTAAATACATCATTTTATGCAAGTAAAATGGGTTTTGAACAGTCTTTCCTGTTGATTTTAGATCATTTTTTCCCCTCAGATGTTTCTGTATTCATGACTGTTTGTTTTTAACATACTCATATTTCCTCTGGGATATTTATCTCATTACACATTTGAATCCCAGGCCCAGTAAAGCTGCCATTTCAGCTGAATCGACCCACAGCTCTTGCTTCCTTTTTACAAATGCTTATGAATGTTTCAGTTTTGAGTCAACATTTGAATAGGCTAAAACTATCCTGACTGCACGACCCTAATCCTCTTCAATTCACTTATAATTATGCTTATTAATAAAAGGGTCAAATTCAGGAGATATTTGTTTAACTGACTCTCACACCCTGCTACAGGAATGGAACAGAGTTATGTTCGTTGTTAAAATAAGACAAATTTGATGTTCTGCTTCATCTCTCCGCACAGCCAAGGGTCTGTCGAGCCAGTCTCTAACTACTTTCTACAATGAATAATTTGTTCATCAGTCTGTTTGTTTTGTAATCTCGTAGTCTTGTAAAGATTAATGAAGCAGCATATTGAAAATTCTGTTTGAAGAATATTTTTTTTGTGGCAGCAGCATTTGCTGTTTAAAAAATTCAATTAAAAAAGGCTTTGCTCAGATACATTAGGTTAATGATCAGCTAATTAGAAATGAACCAAAACTTATGTAGAAATGTACAGAAAATTGAATCCATTATAGAACATAAAGATTCCATAATGATTTTTTTAAATATTAAAAAACGTTGCATGCACTGCCTCCAAATCTTTTTTGCTCTTCATAAATGTTTTGCTTTTAAACGCAGCTTATGAGGACCAGTACCAAAACATATCGGTCTTTCTTCTCTCTCACACATGATGCCATATGCCTATGAGGGTTTTGGGCAATCTTTTCTTTTCCCAAGCATTTCCTGTTTTGAAATGTGCTATATTAACACAAATTCCGGATGAGTCATTTATATGCATTATATTCCCACAGCTGCAGTCTCTGTATGGTATGTATGATAATTATTATGGAGAATCAGGCCTCCTAACGGTTGTGAATCAGAACATCAAAGGCTTTTGTTGAGAATCCAATGCAAATGCACAAAATCCTCAGATGTTTTTTCGTTGACCACCTTTTGAGTAAATTTAACAAGGCAGCAGCTGAAATGTGGAATAATAAAAACACCGTAGCATCCCACCTCACCCAGCTCTCCCACTTCATTTCTCTTTTGCTGGATTCTAGGTCAAGCCACAAATAAATAAATAAGCAGTGTTGAAAATATCCGCCTGCATTAACGCGTCCAGGAGTTCAGAACAGGTTTGGAAAAGTGCTTGTGAGAGAATGAGTCCAAAACGTCAAGCAGAATGTGAGCAAGGTCATTGAATACCGAACTTTCTCATTTTCATGCATACTGGGGTGCAAAGTCTCACCGAGACACATGTAAAATACCCCCTGAGAATGGTTACGGGGTCCGTTAACAAGGTTGCTGGGCCATTACACCGACATCACAGCTGCTCAAAAGTGGACCCGCACATAGCAGTTCGCTAGAGTGCACAATATTTTCATGCCAGCTTGTCGCATGACTAAACCAAACATAATGAGCGCTGTGCAAAACTGCGAGGATGAGAAAAGGACAAAAATGGTAATATACACCGATCAGGCATAACATTATGACTTAATATTTTGACGTGGTTCATTAGACCAGGCCACTTTCTTTCATTGCTCCGTGGTCCAGTTCTGATGCACACGTGCCCACTGTTGGCGCTTTCGGTGGACAGGGGTCAGCATGGGCACCCTGACCGATCTGTGGCTATGCAGCCCCATACGGAACAAACTGTGATGCACTGTGTATTCTGACATCTTTCTATCAGAACCAGCATTAACTTCTTGAGCAATTTGAGCTACAGTAGCTCGTCTGTTTGATTGGACAACACGGGCCAGCCTTCGCTCCCCATGTGCATCCATGATCCTGTCGCCGGTTCACCACTGTTCCTTCCTTGGAACACTTTTGATAGATACTGACCACTGCAGACCGGGAACACCCCACAAGAGCTGCAGTTTTGGAGATGCTCTGATCCAGTCGTCTAGCCATCACAATATGGCCCTTATCAAACTCACTCAAATCCTTACGCTTGCCCCTTTTTCCTGCTTCTAACACATCAAATTCGAGGACAAAATGTTCACTTGCTGCCTAATATATCCCACCACTAACAGGTGCCGTGATGAAGAGATAATCAGTGTTATTCACTTCACCTGTCAGTGGTCACAATGTTATGCCTGATCGGTGTATGCTCTTGAACGTCACCTACTACAGTACCAGTCTAGTAGTACCTAACTTAGTAAAGGTGAAAATGCCCCTCATGTGTACTTTATGTTCTAAATCTGTTCTTTGTCCTTCAGGTATTCCATTGACTGGAAGAGCGACCTGGACAGCTTCTTCGACATCGATCCCGTCAGAGGAACCATCTCCACCAATGAGCTTCTGGACAGGGAGAGTATAGCGCAGCACAACATTTCAGTTGTGGCCACTAAAGTTAGTAAGTATAGCTGTGAACCTCAGTGATTCATAAAAGTCCAATTGTCTTAAATGCGGGGATTTCTTCTAACTGATTTACAGTGGCCCATCACAGTGCAGTCAGCAGCGAATTCCATTAAGTCTGTTTTTTACGAGCATTCATAAAACATGACGACTCTCCTGGAATATGTATCATTACTACAGACTTTCTTTTGTCCTTGACCTCCTGAATTGATGTATTCCTATGGTCTTAAACTGCTGGTGAATTAATTGTTCCTTGCCATCAGTGTGGTCATTTAAAGAAGACTCTGTCTCGCATTATGTCAACAATGAACAACAATGATAACACATTAATGATAAAACCAAACAGGTTTTTTAAAGTCCCAAAGTGGCACAAAATCCCTTTCACAGACCTTGACTGTTCTAAGATGGTGGAACGACCTGCCTAACTCAACCTATCAAGTCTATCCATTTTCAAGAAATGGCTGAAGATGCATCTTTTTCATCAACACTTGACCTATTAATACTAACACTTACTATTCTATATATCTATAAAAATAAAACCTGGCTACGTGTACTGTGCTAGACTAACTGGGATTAGTCACAGCACTTGAATATTGTTGCCCTATTGTTGGCTTGATTCCTTCTATTGCTCTCCTGATTTGTAAGGCGCTTAAGAAAAAAGTGTCTGCTAAATGATTAAATGTAAATGTAAAGTCGGTTTTGAATTTTGAAACCAAAATTGACAGTTTTCTAATTGAATATATTTAGGGGCCAACACATTTTTTTATGTATTGTAATTGTTGGCATTCTTATTAATATTCTTCTTATGTTGTTTTTTCTTCTTCTTCTTCCGCTCTTGAGTCTATGGCAGCCCATAGAATCGTATGGTAAAAAGTTGTAAAATTTGGCACACAGATAGAGGTCAGTCCAAACTTTTAACAATTGCAAATTTGGAGTCTCTAACTCAATCACTCTAGCACCACCACCTGTCCAAAATGCTACTTACATTTGTGCTATTAACTTTTGACATCATTTTCCGTCATGAAAAGTTTTCCGCCATTTTGAATTTTCCGGAAAAAAACTAGGCCGTTGCTCCGATTTTCATGAAAATTTAACCAGATTATCTTCAGAACATGCTGACAAATGTGAAAACAAATTCAACGAAGTGCCTGCCAAAATGAATGTGAAGCTATCTCCACAGCGCTTTAGAGTATTCTGACCAAACTCGGTATGTGTTATGACAACCATGACCTGAGGCTACCTGCAGCGTATCGGCACAGTGCCACCTAGTGGTCAGGAGATTTGACATTTTTTTTATTTTTGCTTATAACTTCTGAACGCTTTGGCCAAAAAACACAAAACTGGTCTCTTTAGATTCGGTGCATTATGCCAAGTCATACAATACCCAATTCCCATGTCGACCATTTAGGATGTTGGCCATTTTGAATTTTGTCAAAAAATGCTATATTTTCTGTATGCAACTCGGTACGTGTTTTCGGCACCATTCCCTGACAATACTCAAAAAGCAACAAAATGCTAATAACCCTTGATACATTTGCCTATTGTAATGAAACTGGTCTTATTACTGGGCCATGCCGAGAATATAGATGCCAATTTTGCCATATTTGGTCGAAATTCCTGTCCACCATTTTGATTTTGATTTCAAAACCTACTTTTTCAAACTCCTCCTAGACCGCTTGTCCGATTTTCACCAAAATTTAATAGTATCATCTTTAGACATCGTGCATCTATATTTTACAATGTAATTTTTTCCTGTGATGCAAAGCTGAATTTTCATTCAGCTCCAGTGTCACATGATCCTTCAGAAATCACTCTAATATGCTGATTTGTTGCTGAAGAAACATTTATTATTATTATCAATGTTCAAAATACTCCAACCAAAGGTATGTGTGTGTGGAAAGAGGGATTATTCGATGATTACAAAGTTCAAAGGATTTATTTGAAATCTTTTACAAAAATTGTAATTCTTTGCAGACACTTTTGATCAGTTTAATCAGTCCTTGATTAACAAAAATATGAATTTCTTTAAAAAAAAAAAAGAACTTACTGAACTTGAACTTTAACAGTAGTGTTTTTTTATTTATTATAATAACATTGTCCACCCAAATTCCTTTTACGTTAGCACTTTATTTTACAGTTATCTTCCGCATGTACATACTTTGTACTTATTATAGCAATTACTGGGTAACTAAGTACAAACCCTGAACCTACCCCTAAACCGAACCATAACCCATGATGTTACCTTACATTACCCAATACTACCATGGGTAAGTACATGCACTGTAAAATAAAGTGCAACCCCTTTTACAATGTCAGCCCTAACCTCCAGTCACTTCAATTGTGCTGTATAACACCCACTTTTCATAAGCCGATCAATTCCCAAAGTCCCGGCCTACAATTTTTATCTTTCTGGTTGAATATGCTATTTCATTTAGAAAGGCCGTCAGATTATGGAAGTAAAAGGGGTTGCAAACTACATTTCGCATTGACTATTTTAGGAAGCCATTTGAAAGGCGATCATGCACCAACGTCAAACTTGTCATTGCTGTAATTGTGTTTGTGTCAGAAAAGATCTGTGGATTGAATCAGCACGTAAATAAGCAAATCCATCGTCATCAAGTCGTCAAATCCGCTGAGAAGTCAACAAAGCCATTATCTTGGAGGCTATGTGGTGCTCAATCAAAATTACTAACGCGGCCACTCACATTCATTAAGACGGAATGGGGATGAGAGGTCATTAAAAGTTGAGCCTTTATCGCCATGGTAACGGTTATTACTCACTGTCTCTCAAGGTTGCACTGGTGATATGCTAATTGTGATTTCTAAAGCTAATTTGGGAGAGACTTAGCACAAGTCAGAGCTGTTAACTCCACTCCTCTACTGCAGTGGGAATTGTCCACCCTGTGTTAGAAGCTCCATTTTTATTCATATTGTATTCACTATCAGTAGTTTTACAGTCTGTTTCGTTGGCCCTGATGGAATCGTTTAGATTCAGAGAAATCGTAGAGCACATAGTCTTTCATTCATAACTCATGTCTTTCTGAATATTAGAAAAAATGAGAAAAAAATTTACTCAAAATAAATATTAAGTCTTGATAAACTAATCTTTTTTTTTTAGTAAAACGTTTATATTATATTTGCATTCTTGTTGAAAATATAATTTTTTTTTATATCAAATTATAATATATTAAATAATAAAATGTATTTGTGTGTGTGTGTGTGTGTGTGTATATATATATATATATATATATATATATATATATATATATATATATATATATACGCAAAAATCTAACCTTTCATTAATGAAAATAATTGAAAGTGGGGGGGAAATCACATTATGAAATAAATGTTTTTACCGATCAGGCATAACATATATATTAGGCAGCGGGTGAACATTTTGTCCGCGAAGTTGACGTGTTAGAAGCAGGAAAAATGGGCAAGCGTAAGGATTTGAGCGAGTTTGACAAGCCAGGGCCAAATTGTGATGCCTAGAGGACTGGGTCAGAGCACCTCCAAACCTGCATCTCTTGTGGGGTGTTCCTGAACTGCAGTGGTCAGTATCTATCAAAAGTGGTCCAAGGAAGGAACAGTGGTAAACCGGTGACAGGATCAAGGCTCATTGATGCACATGGGGAGCGAAGGCTGGGCCGTGTGGTCCGATCAAACAGGCAAGATACCTGTCCACTGCCGAGCTTTGGGCAATGTTCTGCGGGGAAACCTTGGGTCCTGCCATCCATGTGGATGTTACTTTGAGACATACCACCTACCTAAGCATTGTTGCAGACCATGTATACCCTTTCATGGAAACGGTATTCCCTAGCGGCTATGACCTCTTTCAGCAGGATAATGCGCCCTGCCACAAAGCAAACATGGTTCAGGAATGGTTTGAGGATCACAACCAGTTTGATGTGTTGACTTGGCCTCCAAATTCCCCAGATCTTAATCCAATCGAGCATCTGTGGGATGTGCTGAACAAACAAGTCCGATCCATGAAGGCCCTACCTCGCCACTTACAGGACTTAAAAGATCAAAAGATCATCCTAACTGAATAGTCCATTTTACTCGTTTTTCATGTCCCTAAAAGTTAGTTAGTTAGTTAGTTGAAACTTTTTCACCCAGCCACTTTTGTAGTCCTACAGCTTATAAATGCCCATATCACCAGCATGTGATGTGCAATACTCTCTCTAGCATCATTCAGAGTCTTGTAAAACATGCGTGATGGTTTTTATATCTCTCAGAATCAGTGATTACGAGGTGCAGAGAACACCTGTTTTACACCATCACAAGCTAGTCTAGCATATACTGCAGATTCTTGTTTTTTTTCTTCCTCTCTCCTGAGCTTTTTAGGAGAGTTAATGTCACACCAGGTGGAGTTCCAGATGTTATGGAGCCTCAGAATCATATTGTACTAAATATGAAAATGCTGAGGGAAGCATGCGTCAGCACACCTTTTCCAAACATGCCACGCTTGTTGCACATGATGAAAAGTGTTTTGATCGAAATTAGAGGCACCTTTTAAATATGTGATCAAAACATTTTAATTTGTTTGAAGCCAGTAGACTATTGACTATTGACACTGTTGTGCCTCTCACAGCAAACACACACACACACACACACACAAAACATTACAAAGACTCTCACAAAGCAGTTGAATGGTTGTGAAATGGGTGATTTCTGTCTTGTTCAACATCGCCATCTAGTGGTATAATCCATCCAAAGTTAACTAGACTCAGTTCCGTGTTTTATTTAAAAAGCTCACTAGGCTTTAGGTATATTTCATATCAAAATGTTTTGCAAAATGTTAGAAAATGTATTACATTAGCATCATGAAATAGTTTATAATAGCTCTCATTATTAACATGAACGACATCATTAATGTATATTGTTTTACATATGTTCATAATAACCTCCTCACTCATTGCTTATTCAATCCTCAAATGTAAATATAATCATTCATAGTCTTTTTTGTATGTATTTTGAGGGCATTTGTTGACTACATTTGTCCACTTCAATACAGGTTATCCATCCACAACACATTTCTGTATTCTGTGACGGGTTGCATCACCATGTTATTTTTATGTCCAAGCTGTTTTACTCAAGATGCCTAGAGGATGAGCATAACCGATGTCCATTGCATATGCAGATTGATATCTAAATGTTTTTTGTCAGTTCATTATGCTGTTAACACTTTCTCAGACAAGCGGATATGATGAGACCAATAGAATATAGTTGTAAATAATCAATTTTCATCAGCGTGTTTAAGTTTTTAATTTAAACATACACACAGACTTTCTTTTTTTTAAAGAGGCCAGTCTTAGAATTATGAATCAAAGGTCATCCCAACCATCATCAGTAGTTTGGGTAACACCAAGAATTGTTCAATTATTTTCTTGATATCTGAATGCCCATGGATTACTCATCTGCTAAGCTTTATATAATGACAAATTGACATTTCTAAAAATTATCAAGTTAGAAAATTGTAATGTGTTGCCCTATATGAACATTAAATAGGCTATGTGGGTTCAATATTTGCATTTGACATTTAGTAAGCCAATTTTTTTTTTTTTATCTCTTTCAAAACTCCAGCATTGGCCACACAAAATGTAATTTTCTGCAGGATATTTGGGGCAGAAGCACAGGACCTGGAGAATGATGATGTGTCAGATCTCAGATAAATTGTAGCAACAATTTAGTTTTTTTTTACTGGGCATCAGACACCCTGGAGCCCCTGAAGCTAAAGTAACAAACAGCTGCACGCGCACACACACACACACACACACACACACACACACACACACATACACTCTTTCTCTCCAGGAAGATTGCTCATCTTCATCAAGGTCGCCCACAGGTCTTGGCTTTATACGGGACTCCTGGGAGGGATGAGTTCAGATCCCTCGTTCTAAGCCTTCTCACCTTCTCCTCAGACATGCTGAGCCCATCTCACGGATCTGATCTATAAAAGTTTATTCCGCACTGATGTTCACCTGCACGCTCAAGCAGAATTCAAACAATATCAGCAAGACGTGTTCAAAAATCAACAGCTCTGCCAGAGAGGACATCAGTGACCTTGTGTGTCAGCTAGAAAGTTCTTGGATTATCTTCTGTCATTTTATTAACCATGTTATTCAATTCAAATGATGAACACCTTCTTTTTTGTGTAGTTTTATGAATAGAATAGAATAGAGCTTATGAATAACATTTAATGCCCCTTTAAAGTTTTCAGTGCAAAACCACATGGTGGCAGTATAGTGGTATGGCTTGGAATT
>NC_137113.1:10358556-10368556 GCF_949357685.1 Gobio gobio | reverse complement strand
TTATGGCGACTTTAAACAATAGATGAACCATTCAAAGATAACTTGTGCAATGATTAATTTAGGTTTTACATTTTTGCGAATTTCTATGTGTGCAGCAGTGATAAAATATGCCATCAGAGACCGTTTATGTTAAATACTTAAACCCTGATCAATAATATTTCGATTAACTTTGTGTCGCCTAGGTGATTCAAGTCATCAGTGCAAGTGACCAGGATCTCCCTCAAGCTGGACAACGATTTTCCTTCAAATCCCATCAAGAGGGAGTGAAGACCAAAAACTTCACCATCAGAGACTTTGGGAGTGAGTCTGACTGTTCTTTATACACCCATCAGGCATAACATTATGACCACTGACAGGTAAAGTGAATAACACTGATTATCTCTTCATCACGGCACCTGTTTGTGGGTGGGATATATTAGGCAGCAAGTGAACATTTTGCCCTCAAAGTTGATGTTAGAAGCAGGAAAAATGGGCAAGCGTAAGGATTTAAGCGAGTTTGACAAGGGCCAAATTGTGATGGCTCTGTTCCTGGTCTGCAGTGGTCAGTATCTATCAAAAGTGGTTCAAGGAAGGAACAGTGGTGAACCGGCGACAGGGTCATGGCCAAGGCTCATTAATGCACATGGAAAGCTGGCCCGTGTGGTCCGATCAAACCTTGTGTATATATATATATATATATATATATATATATATATATATATATATATATATATATATATATATATATATATATATATATATATATATATATAGTTGCATTAATTTCAGCTTTTTTCTATAGGCCAAGCCTAAAAATTATAAAGTAATTTCGTGAAACTGTGTTTTATGTAATTGTTTTGACGCAGTTGACATGGTACTCTTCCACTACGGTGAACAGCTTTCACATAGTGCATATATGTTCACTATTTTTGGCCTTATGGCGGTCCTCACTTCAGGCATGAATGCACACTTAAGATGTGATTTACTGGGACAAGGTGACAGTTTCTGCTGAGGGCACTTCTGAAAAAAAGAGATGAAAAGGGGCTACCTGTAACATGCAAGATTTTCTTGAAAATGTCGACCCGTCAAGAAAATGCGATCAGCATAAAGTCACGGAGACAGGGTCAGGTCGGGTGGGCTAATCAGAGTTCATAACCAGCAACTTGCAGCCACTATGATGCTGACAAAGTCTTTTGACAAAATGTCATTTCTCTGAACATTAACCCACCAACTACATCGCACTAATTTCATAAAACACAAAAAACGACATTGTTTCTTGCCATTTGGCTGGAGCCTGGGGGGGCTGCTACAAGGAAAAAACTCTTACATGGGAAAAACTATGTAATTAGTTTTGTGACATAGTCACGTTTTTAGAGATCAAAGTGACACTCTTCACAAGATGTCTGCTCAAAACAGCATGCGGCAAAATAATGCTGAATTATATATGTTTCATTTTCAGTGTTGAGACAATAATCAATGCTCTCTTTGTCCTCTGAATCTGTTGTCATATTAATCAGTTTGCTCAGTTTATGGTGCAGAGAAGTCTGATTCACCTTAATGAATCAATTTGTTCAGACTGTTCATGTCGGAAAATGATTCACAGATTCGCAGAAGTCCCTTTATAGCACAAACATCATTTTGTAGTAAACATTTTTGTTAAATTATAATAGATTTTTGTTGTGTCTAGTTATATGTTTGTGTAAATTTACCTATTCAAGTTTAATGGTGTCTATGATAGATACCATTGTAATTTGAAAAAGATGTATGTACTGTAAAACGTCATCAAATGGCAGCTGTCAAGGGAAATGTTGATTATAATGGTGCATTCACACGGGGTGTCAGCGTCAGGGCCGTAACCACCATAGACATTGAGGAGGACAAGGTTTTTTTCTATACATAAAAAATATATAGATGGATTTTAGGGAAGGGGTCCCTCATAAAAGGTTCATCATATTTGGGGGTCCTTGACATCATAAAATTTGAAAACCCCTGACTTAATACCATTGCTGGGACAAAACTAAATGCACACAAACCTGTCCATGCTCGCTCTTAATATACAATCATTGAACATCTTTGATTTTAATGAAGAAGAAAAAAACTGTTGACGCTTCTCATTTACTTTGAATGGGTGATGTCATGCGTTGCTGAACTGAATTGTGAGTTCTGGTGTATCGCGTCACTGCCGTTGCTTTCAAGTGTCAATGCAGGCATCGGCCAATCAGATCGCCTATGAAAATACCCTAGTTCAGACACTTGCCAATTGCGTTCATGCAACACCAGAAAAGTAATGTGATTAGCAGTTTTCAGAAGTAGTCTATTTATTTGAAAATGCACCATTTCAAACTATTTGTGCACCCCCCCCCCCCCCCCCCCCCCCCTCATTATTAGATTAAAAGCATGAAAATGTCAGATTCTGTTGGAATTCTTAAAAGGGCTTGCAACTGAGTCAGAGAGATGGAGTAGCCTTCAGGAAGTAATAAATCTCAGTTGACCAGCAATGTTATAGTAGGTCATCAGAAGGTAGATTGTGAAAGAGCTTCTCCACCTCCGGAAATCATTGCAGATGAATGTTCAGGCTCAAACAGTCTCCTCACAGAGAAGAGCATATTATTTAGAGGCCTGAGGGGATTCGGCACTCAGCTGTAGTGTGATATCCCTGTTGAACTAGACTGCACTTAACACTGAATAGTTTGTTCACTATGAAAATTCACCATGCAAGAGCACTCCTTGTGATGCACAAAGTCATCTGTATGAAGGATGCAGCGGTTACGGTAAATCAATATCAGTCCTTTATAATGACACAAACATACTTCCTGCGGAGCTCTAGGGCAGTTAACAAAGTCACCAAAAAATCAATAGCTGTGTGCTAGTTCCTAAGCAAATTCAATTTGTGATTTTCTGTGGTTTGGGGACTATTAATAAGCTTAATAAAAAGGAAAATGTATAGGTAAATTAATCTATGTCATTTTTACTTCCCTTGAGCCTACTAAATGTGTCTAATAAAACAAATATTTAAAAAAAATCCTAAAAAAAAAAAAAAAAAAAAAAAAAAAAAAAAAAATATATATATATATATATATATATATATATATATATATATATATATATATATATATATATATATATATATATATATATATGTTTTTAAATAATATTAAAATATATATAATACATATTATTTCTTAATATAATATAGAATAAATATATCTAAAATAATGTTATATATGTTATAATGTTATGTTTATTGTGTATAAATTGTGTAAAATTAATCTTCTCTGCACCATCAAAATTATGTATAGATAAATACACACACATGCATGTATTATTTAAGAAAAATATGTTAAAATTATATTTATATATATATAAGATAAAATATACATTATATACATGCAACTATTTCTTAAATATATACATGCATGTGTGTGTATTTATATATACATAATTATACACAGTACACACACATATATTATGTAAACACAAACTTTTAATTTGGATGCGATTAATCACAATACATTTTTCATTTACAAATCCTTTATTATTCCTTCAATAAAATAAATTCTTAAAATGCCTGCTGTTTATTTTTTCTTCTCTACCCAGATAACACTGCCGGAGTCGTGGCCCTGCGTGGAGGTTTTAAACGGCGGTCTCAGGAGATCTACCACCTTCCGGTGGTGATTGAGGACGGTGGCCTCCAGACTTTGAGCAGTACCAGCACTCTCACTATCCGCGTGTGCGGCTGTGACACCGATGGATCTTTATTAACATGCAGCGCTGAAGCCATTTTCCTCCCTGTGGGCCTCAGTACCGGAGCCCTGATCGCTATTCTGGTGTGCATCGTCATACTGCTAGGTAAGCAAACATCCATCCATCAGAGCGCTTGACAGAGTGAGAGAGAGCTGCCTGTCCAGACTCCATATACCGGATGTAATCCCAGCTCAATATGGAGTGACAGCGCATACCTCAAAGCAAAAGCTGCCAGGACCTTATTTCGAAAGATAACTTAAAGGACTGTGATAGTGTCCGTCATAGCACAAGCACAAAAAAACCCAGAATCATTTTAAAAACAGTCATTAGCTATTTTTGGAATGGAACACTAGCTTACATATTACAAATTCTGTACAGTATATACTGTCTACTACTCTCAATAAAATGCTGGCTTGTTTCAACCCAATTTTGGGTCAAATATGGACAAACCCAAACATTGGGTTCAAAATTTAATAAAAAAAAAAATAATCCCAACGATTGGGTTTGTCCAGCATTTTTTAGAGTGTAATATATATAATATATAAAACCAAATTGGATATATATATATATTGTTTAAATTTTTTTGTGTGAAACAGTAGTCATTCATTTACATGTCTCACAGAAAGTCTCACATAACTTTAATATGTTTTTCACATGACCTTGGCATTCAGTTATCATTTTGAAAATTTTAATCCAATTTGGTGCAAAGAATATTTGACTGTATGAACAGACAATGAGTCCAAAAATAGATTCACCTAGAGTCACATGGAAGGTCATTTTGGCTAATGCAGTACTCTAGTATAGGTCTAATCTGGGTATATATAGAAAATGTGCATACTGTGCACAGTATACGTTTCTATTAAAGATAGGGTAGGCTATTTGTTTTCTATACACTTTTTGTTATACTGGTTGAAACTCTCTTCACATCCTGATAATAATCAATAATAGAAGTGGTCTAAATATTAAAACATGTATCTTCTGTGGAAGTCTCAGTACCAAAAAAAATGTTTGTCTAATCATTGATACAATGTCTTACCTGCCTGTCAACATATGTATTTCCATACCTCTGGAAATTTCAAAAACTAGCTTGCTATTTCTAGCCGCTCTAAAATTGCCAACATTTCCTTTAAAGCTGCTGTCCGTAACTTTTTTTTGTGTTCAAGATTTACAAAAATTAGAATGAGAATGTACAACATGAATCCATTTTCCAAACCGTGTTTTTGTTTTACCCTGAATCATGATGGTACACTTATAATACGTGTTTATATTGGGACTATTTCAGACCGGTCTGGTAGGAACCGCTGCGGAGGAGCACAGTCCCTGCGTGACTCGCCATAGACATAAACAGAGAGAAGTAGCTCCGGCTGCAATGTTCTTCCGCAAGATGCATGCAGTTCTGTTTATTAACCACTAGAGCGCAAAAAGTTACGGACTGCAGCTTTAAGTAATGTAGTATTCCAAACATCACGATTATTCTTTCAAAATTATTTGTGATGCTATTGGTTCTAAAATGAAACACTTACCTTGAATTTAGTCATGAAGCACATCCAAGCAATTGTTTCTCTATAATATGACATCTCTCAAAGCATTTAATAAAGAAAATACTGATTGGATCATGAAAAGTGCAAGAATGAGGCATTTGGTTTGAGGGGAAGGTTTGAGAAATTGTGTTACATCGGTCGAAAAGGAAAGTGATTATGTGAAGTTGTTTTTTTTAACTTTTTTTATTAACATTAATGAATCATGCAAACGTGCCTTTTAAAAAGTATATTTTCTTTTTGATTTCATGAAGACTTCTTTTAGCTGGCTTTAGGCTCTTTTTGGACTACATGGCATTTTTTTTTTTTTTTTGATGGATGATGCATAGGCCGCTCTGAAACTCTCTGGGGTGGTTTAATTAAAACACACTTGTTAATTAAGTGCCTGTATATTGGCCTGTCTAGACAGGTAAGGAGGAGGATAGTTTGATAAAGCGAATAAGCAAGGGTTTAAATGAGCCTTGTCTTCGCCCATCAACGTCATAGTGAAAGCCCTAAATCTCTGAGTGTCATTAACATCAGATCGAATGCAGGCAGAATTACTCTCCATGTTAACTTAACCCCTGAGGTCTAGATGAGGAAATCTCAGAGTTATAAACCCAGTTCATTTGCATACAGGATGTGTTGGGGTGGAGGGGTGAGGGATGAAGTGGAGACTTTTATGGCCTCGTTTCCATGGTAATTTGTGTGGGCTGGCTGGTCATTAAGTAAGAGCGTGCTCAACAAAATGAGGTTAGCACTCGACTGTCCTCGGATGAACTTCAGACACAGATCTCAGCATGCAGTACACTGTAGCCTTTCGATCGCAAATGGTGTATATCCACCGCACTGACACTTAAGCCATACTTCATGAAAATTACATCAAGGAGACTGTTCGCGAGCTGGACAGGAACGTGGACAGTCTGCGTGATATAATTTTTGTCATCAGCACAGACTGCAAGGTCAAAAAGCAGTGGAACGTGGAAAATGAAGTATAACCAAGTTCATCTATATTCCGATAGACAGATGGATGGGTGGATGGATGGATGGATGGATACACGGTCAACTGTTAGTGGTATTATAACAAAGTGGAAGCAATTGGGAACAACAGCAACTCAGCCATGAAGTGTTAGGCCACGTAAAATCCCAGAGCGGGGTCAGCGCATGCTGAGGCGCACAGTGCGCAGAAGTCGCCAACTTTCTGCAGAGTCAATAGCTATGCAACAGTGTGCAGAGAGCTTCATGGAATGGGTTTCCATGGCCGAGCAGCTGCATCCAAGCCTTACATCACCAAGTACAATGCAAAGTGTCGGATGCAGGGGTGTAAAGCACACCACCACTGGACTCTGGACACTTGCCCCTTCTTGTTTCAACATGACTGCGCACCAGTGCACAAAACAAGGTCCATAAAGACATGGAGACATGAGCGAGTTTTGTGTTGAGGAGTCCTGACCTCAACCCGACAGAACACCTTTGGGATGAATTAGAGCGGAAACTGCGAGCCAGGCCTTCTCGTCCAACATCAGTGCCTGACCTCACAAATGCGCTTCAAGAAGAATGGTCAAAAATTCCCTTAAACACACTCCTAAACCTTGTGGAACCCCTTTCCAGAAGAGTTGAAGCTGTTATAGCTGCACAGGGTGGGCCAACTTTGTATTAAACCCTACGGATTAAGAATGGGATTTCATTAAAGTTCATGTGCATGTAAAGGCAGGCATCCCAAAACTTTTGGCAATATAGTGTAGATCAGGGCTCTGAACCGGTTCAAGGAACGAAAACAAAATCAATTTTAATCGTTCTGAACAGAAAAGTTTATTTGAAATGACCATTAACCGGTTAAAAACGTTATTTTATCGTTCTCTTTGATATTTTAATTTGGCAGTGACCAATCAGGAATTAAGGAGTACATCTATGAATCTACCGGTAACGCAAGTCATTGTAGAGCGCGCATTTTCATGCCTCAAGTACACTCTAAAAAAAAAAGGTTCTATATGGCACCAAAAATGGTTCTTGGCTTGTAATCATATGGGAACCTTTTTAGTGCTATATAGCACCAATGTTGGTGCTTCAGTGGTTCTTCAGCAGTTCTTCAGAGGTTCTTCAGCGGTTCTTTGACTAAGGTTCTATATAGCACCTCTGAAGAACCGCTAGTTCTGTATTTGAAATTGGTGCTGTATAGCACTAAAAAAGGTTCCCCTATGATTACGAGCCAAGAACCATTTTTGGTGCCATATAGAACCTTTTTTAGAGTGTACATTCTTTCCCCAATGAGGTCTTCAGTGAAAGCGCAGGTATTGGAGGACATTCTTTTCGTACGTTTAAACAAGTAGTACAGACTTTAAGCTCAAAAGGCTAGTTGATGGATTCCGTTTAAGCCTATCTAAGTACTAGCAACTATCGCACATTTTTCTAGTCTTTCAAGTAACGTTAGCCAATACAGGACAGGTCAATGTTTTTGATATGAACTGTTGATGCTTCGTATTAAATAGTATACATTTTGTTGTAGTTTTACAATGTTATATTTCATTAAATGATCGAGCTTTACTAGCCAACTGAATTTGATTATGTGATGCAGTTTTGCGCAGTGTTTGCTTTGAAATTACTAGTTGACGGTGCATTAAAAGAGCAATGGTTAGCCAGTTTATTTATTTTTTATTCATGTAATTTTTAAAACAAGTCGTGTTGGAAAAAAAAGTTATATACAAAGAATGTTATCACTCTTTTGAAAAGAATTAGGCATAAGAGGGCCACTTTCGATTGTCTAACGGTCCATTAAAACAGGTCAATATTTTTCCAGCTGTTTATGCTTTGTAATTAATGCAGGTATTTCTGTTGTGGTTTTAACAATGTTATGAAATAAATGTTCAAGTGTAAGTATCACATGTTATCTTATTTTTTGAGTGAAAGTCTTTATTTATACATATTTGTTTAAAGTATAGGCTAAATTAAAATAACGTTACTAACCGGTATTTTTTCAAATCAAACCGTTTTCGGAACAGTAATGTTTAATGTGGAACGCAAAAACGGAAACGCTAAAATGTTAAAAGCCTAAAAACGTTTTTAAGCCCTGGTTTAGATAGATATTTAGATAGATGTAAGTCTCAAACATAATCAAACATAGCTCACCCCTCATGCACATTATCATGTCCGTCAGAAACTTGTCGGTTGGAATATTAGAAAGAAAACTTTGACATAACACACTCATGGGCATCAATCACTTCACTGAATACTTTACAATCAATCCGTTTTCAAATCCACATTATTTAAATATCAATAGTAGAATAGAATAAAATAGCAGAGGTCCTGCGAGTACACGCACTTCATAGAAAACCCACACTGTTGATGAGCTCTAACATTTTGATTTGTTGATTTGACAATGTCTCCAGCTAATTTCCTTCGTTTATCCCTCAGCATTACACATACAAAGGACAGTAGGTTTGGCTTCTTCTTTTTTCGCAAAGTAGAGCAAATTAAGTTAAATCACAAAAGAAGAGGGTCAGACTGAGACCTCAAATACAAGTTAGGCCTTCCTACATTAGCCATTATGGTTGAAAGAAAACTGGAAAGAAATGTATTAAACAGGAGATATTTTAGAAGAAAATGATTTACCTTTTGCAGAGTTGATGAGTTATTTTTGACATTGGCCAATATTGAAGTCAACATGAAATCAAAATGTTCTTAATGCACATCTTATTTGTTGTATTGTGCATGTTTCATCAGCAAAAGCTTTTCCGAATAAAAAGAAAAAGGTTGTTTTTATAATAACTTGCCTCGCCTCAGAAATTGCTTTCTTTTTCAGCTAGCTGACATCACAAATCCGTCTTTAAAGGGATAAGGGATAGTAAACAAAAAAAATGAAAATTCTGTCATCATTTACTTGAAGAATGTTGGCATCCGCATTGTTTAGTTTCCCATTGGCTTTCATTGTATTTTTATCCATACAATGGAAGTCAATGGAAACTGAACCTTTTGGTAACCAACATTTTTCAAAATATCCTTGTGTGTGTCTGTGTGTTCATGTTTTTCTATCCTGGTGGGGACTTAAATTTGAATGCACACTGACTCATGGGAACTCGTGTCACCGCGGGGACCTAATTTGTGGTCTCCATGATGCTTCTAAATGATACAGAATTAGTTTTTTTTTTAAAGTTTTGTGTAAAGGGTAGTTTTAGGGGTAGCGTAAGGAAATATGGTGTAAGGAATATACAGTTTGTACAGTATAAAAACCATTACATCTATATAGAGTCCCCACAAAGATTGTGTGTGTGTGTGTGTGTGTGTGTGTGTGTGTGTGTGTGTGTGTGTGTGTGTGTGTGTGTGTGTGTGTGTGTGTGTGTGTGTGTGTGTGTGTGTGTGTGTGTGTGTGTGTGTGTGTGTGTGTGTGTGTGTGTGTGTCTGTGTCTGTGTCTGTGTGCGTGTGCGCGTGTGCGCGTGTGCGTGTGTGTGTGTGCGTGTGTTTTTGTGATTCACGAGGACACAAATTTGTACAATGACACAGGTATTACACTGGTATTACGACGTAAACATGAAAAATTAGGACATTTCATATGTCCTCATATTTAAAATAGGTTTAAAAACATACTAAACAATGTTTTATTAAAAATGTAGAATGTTTCCTGTGATGGGTAGGTTTAGGGGTAGTGTAGGGGGATATAATGTACAGTTTGTACAGTATAAAAAGCATTACTCCTATGGAATGTCCTCATTTAGATAGCAAAACAAACCTGTGTGTGTGTGTGTGTGTGTGTGTGTGTGTGTGT